>NW_023998427.1:281253-312692 GCF_014805625.2 Glossina fuscipes
GTTGAGAATTGAGAATTGTTTAGGGCAGAAGCGTTACTACTGAAGCAAATCAGTTTTATTTTAAATAAAAATTTTTGGATTTTTGCTTGTTACTGAAAAAAATGCTGATAAATTCCCAAATTTACTTCACGAAACTCGCTGCTCCTTACGTCCAGAAATAGAAAGAATCGGCTATGCCCACACAAAGTTACGAGTAATTAAATTTCCTTTTTTTGCACTCTTTGAGATTTTATGCTTTTTTATCATCATAACGCAACTAATACAAAATGTTTACAACTGCTTGGTACATTTCTCAAATGACGATATATTAACTGACTAAAAATAGGTTAATTCTAAAATGAATTAGGATAGATATCGCGATTAATTTTTTCTTAATAATACCAGCGATATCGGTATCAAATAAAAGAACTTGGAGAGTAGAGTGCGAAAAGCGTGGTGGTGGGTATGCGAGATTCGGTCCACGCCGAACATCACTTTCTTATTATTATTATTATTATTTTTTTATAACTTGTTCGTTTTTATGTTATATATAGATGGAATGGTGTGGCTAAAGGCGTGGGCACGCAACGTATAATCGGACGTATTCATATGGTGCAGCTACAAATTGAAAATGATTATTTAGCCTCGAGCTTTTCGGTACTTGAGCAACAGCCTATGGATGTGCTGCTGGGGCTCGATATGCTGAAACGGCATCAGGTAAACGCAAGTCTTTTGTAACCGAAACGAAAAATGCCAAGAATTAAAAGTAAATCGATCAAGGAAACTTCGTTTAATTAAAATTGATGATTGGTAAAGTGTTGTTAAGAATAAAAATAAATTTTTCATCCTTTTATAGTGCAATATTGACTTGCAACGGGATGTTTTACGCATTGGCACTACTGGCACCGAGACACCATTTTTACCTGAAAATGAATTGCCTGATTGTGCTCGCCTAAGTACCAGTTCCGAGGAGGAATTAAAAGCTCTCGAAATATCAGCGCGGGAGGCGGAAGCACATGCTTTACAAAAGGCTATTGAACAAAGTAAGAAAGAAGCAGGCAAGTCTGAATAAAAATTTGGACGCATATAGAATAAGATTTTTTAATATATTATTTAATATTTATTGGTTTCGCTCAAGGTCGAACCGAACGAAATCAAAAAAAGATTATAAGACTGCAAGGAAAGGTTCAGAAAGAATAACTTGATTCAAATTTATTTTCAAACGTAGCCAATCCATCGCATAAATCTGGAAATACGATTTCCAATCAGGATAATTTCAGCGAAGGTGATGTTAGCGATCTTGTACGTATGGGTTATCAACGCGATGATGTTATAACCGAACTGCGTCGACATAATGGCAACAAAAATCAAGCTACTGCTGCCCTTTTAGCAAAATCATTGAAATTTTAAATGTAAAATATTAGCAATAATGACAGTTTCGAAATAATATACAAATATATATATATATATTTTTTTTTTAAATTAAGTAAAAGTCTAATCCAAATTAAATAGAAAACAACAATTTTTCCAAATTTTATTTCGTAAGATGCAAGAAAAAAAAGTTTAAAATAATAATAACAATAATAATCATAATAATAATAATAATAATAATAATAATAATAAGATAAGAAACAAAACCCACAACTACACCAACAAAGCCTAACATTTTTACAAACTACCTCAGGCTGGAAGCATTTCTTTCTTAAATAATAATTTAAAATTATTTCATTTTTCTTTTATTTTTGGCAGAAATTTAATCGCTGATGATTGGTAAAAGCGGAACATAAGCAAAAAAAAAAAAAAAAATAAAAATAAAAATAAAAACAATAATAGAAATTGTACTAAAAATGAAGAAAAAAAACTTTTTATATGTAATTTTTAAAAAAATGTTAAGCGCAATATTTCAAATTAAGTAAACAAAAACAACAAATCAACGAAAACTAAAGAAAAATAATTTTTCTTAAAATCTTATTTAATTTTTCAATAATATAATATATCGCAAACAATGTCTTTTTTTTATTTTTTTTTTTAATTTAATTCCTCGTTAAAGGATGGTATGAAGAATTTAGTTCATTTTAAGGATTTAATTTAAGATTACAAAGTAAAAGAAATTATTATTTTTATTATTATATTTTTTTACAAACATGCTCTCGGTATAGGTTTAACGTTCATTTGTTTCCTTTTCAATTATGTATTTTTTTATTTTGCTTCGCGGAAGGCTTATCATGTTTTGTGGTATTTTTTATTATTTTTATTTTTTAATATGAGATGTATTATTAACTATTTTGATAAAAATAAATAAATAAAAATGTGGTGATTGCACTTTAAACAAAAATATATAAATTTATATAAGTTGGAAATCGTTTGAAAAATATCCATATCCCATAAAAAAAAAAGATAGGGGGCAAGCTTTGTTGTAACTTTTTAAGAACATTGTTTAGGCGATTGCTTCATACCACACTAGTAGCTTATCTATCTTGCAAACTGTCGTATTATAAATGAAAGCTGATACGTTAGAAAAAAATCAAGTACAGACTTTTACCCATGAATTGATTTTACGTTGATGCATAATAAGTAAATTGGTAGTTGAATTTAACTAATCGACTTTAAATGAACAATCAATTGGTGACAATATGAGTCTTTTTGTTGAATGGATTATCTATGGCTTCTACAACTTGCTAAGCTTAACAATAGAAGATTAAGCAAAAAAAGGATTTTTTATGAAAGGTATATAACCAAAATGAGCAGTAGATTTTAAAAATTAAATAAATATAAGATGAGACAAGCGTTTGCGTAAAAATCCAGTAGAAAAGTACATTAAAGGCGCCTTAAACCTTGCGTTCACGAATTGACGGATGCCACTTTACTCTTCCAGACAACCCAGATATAACTTGAAATCATAAATAAGAATCACTACAAGCACTCGTACTTCGAGTCAGCGACACGACAAGATTGCGTAGCAAATATTTTAATAAAATTTTTTTCTTAAAGACTCTTAAATACTCCCTTTCGAATATTATGGATAATTCTCACGAGTTTCCTTATGAAAAATGCATTTTTTTTAGCATCTGCTTACAAGATCAAACAATCGCTCTGTTTTTTCACACACAAAAGTTTTCACAAGTATTTAATAAAAACCAAAGGGTGTCGAACTTAGTTTAAAATTTTTTAATTTAAAAAAAACCAAAAAAAAAATTTGTAACAGTTATTAAAATTGTTACCCTATGATTCAATGGCTCTTGCAATCGCTGAATATTATTAAGTGTTTATAAAATTTGTGGCCATTTTTTCGCTTGGAAAAGTCATTTATTGTAGAAAATTAATCAAAATAGTTTCCATCATTTTCTACGAAATTTTAACAAAATTTTTAACATTATGACGAAATCATGTCGGAAGAAGCAGCATATGGCAGCGATTTACTCACCGATCCATTTTCATACTTCTTCAACGTTGCGGGGTCCGCATCCCAACCAAGCGACGCTACACCGGTCTGAGCAAGCGGTAATCAGAAGGCTAGGATGTCTAGTGAGTACGCTGGGTGTGGCAGAATTACCTGTTCGAGCTGCAACAGTACATCCCTGAGCAACTTTTGCAAGAAGTGGCAAAAAATGGCATTTTCAGTCGTCACTATTATATATTGTTGAAACCGAAACCGACAATGGAGGATATAATGGATGGCTTATGGATCACAGTAAGCCTCTGAACTTGTTTGGTGGGGTTTGGCAGCAACAAAAGTAATGAATTTGGAAGACACAGTCCATGATTAGCATTGGCGTACGCTAAAGAAATCAATAATGTTAGATGGAAAACTATTATTTTATGTAGAAGAAAGTCGAAACCATCGAATCCAACCGTTATGTAGACTGGTATTTCCCATTTCTTTATCATTTTCCCCTGTAGAAGTCGATGATCAAAATTTTTGCAAGCACCTAATGCGTTTTCACCGCAAAAAAAGCAAGTACAAAAATTAAAGTCGATGCTCATCACTGTTTATCCCAAAAAGAGGCCAAAACAAGTAAAAGGACAAAATTTTAATGTTCTATAAAACGGAGTTATTATTATTTTTTTTCTTTTTATCAATCAATCGGGAATAAAAAAAATGCATATAAATAAAAATGGGTGCGCATCTCTGGCTCCAACTTTTTAAGAACCTAAGTTATGTGATTCCTTCTTACTGTGCGATGATTTATCTACGAGAGCTTTATAAGTCTTCATTTTAAAAATGAAAGCTTTATGTGATATTCACTAGAAAAAGCTTTTAAAAAAGCTTAAAGTTTAAAAAAGTTTCAACTCATGCGTCTACACCCAAAATAGAAAACTACATATTTTAGTATATATTCATTTATAAGTATCTTTAAAACTATGGTTATGTACCAGCGAATGTATGCTTAAGCCATTATCCACTATTTATTTATTCTAATTAGAATTTAATTTTTCTTTTTTACTCAACTCAATAAAGCACCTGTTGTTGATTCGCAGAAGAAGAACAATTTAATTTTTTTTCCCTTTTTTCAAAGTAATTATCTGCGTTTTCAGGAATGGAAGAAATTAGCTATATTATGCGAAAAATCAGTTTAAACATTGAAAAGTCAGTGATTACCGTGGATAGTGGTCCATATTGCTCAGTGGCTACCGGCAAAGGCAGAGATTGCTGATAAGGGTAATTCTGTTTCCACATTGAAATAAATCGGTGCTCGCGCATAACATATGTTGCGCGTATTTTAATTTGTTTGCTTTCTCTAAAATTAAGCAATTTTTTACACTTGCAGTTATCAACAATGCTCGTAAACTTATTTGATTTGATAATCTGAATAACTAGACGCGCTTTATATCTAACATTTTCTCTATCGACGGATGGATTCTGCTTAATTGTAGAATGTCCCTTGTTGGCAATTGGTTGTCTTCCCTTACTATATTTTATTTTATTTGGGAACTCTAAACCTTTGCAATGAGCCTAATGGAAATTATTTAATTAACGAATTCTCAGAGTTCTGTACTTCTAGAGTGGTCGACGAGCATTTCTAAGCTACACATGAAGATGGCAGGATCAATATAAAAAAACGAAATCAAGCATATTTACTTATAAACTGTATGAACTTGATTTATAATAGCTGAAGACCCAAGTTTCTGGGACCCATTCTAACATAAATTAAAACTTACTATGACGTTGGCCAAGCAAAGTATAAAAGAAATATCTCCCTCTATAATGCAAAGAATCTCTACACGTTATTTGCTTAGGTTATGCCTTCTTTTTGTGATACTGTCTGTTTAATGTAAGCATTAGAACTTAGTTCATACTTTTCTTTTTCTTTTTTTTATTAAAATGGGAAATCTATAAAAAAATTTTATTTGTTGTCCATATCCGTTCATAAAACGTATATGCGCAAATAGGCCATAGCAACTAAAGCTATGTGAATCTCTAAATGATTCCACATATTAAACGTTTTCTCAACCACACACAATTATTCATTTTCGTCGTCTTCTTCATTGTTAGCGTTAATGGGGTCATCATGTTGATCTTTGTGATTAAGTTCACGATCGGGATCGAATTGCATGCCTTCTTGGTCACCATCTTCATCTTCGTCATTATCGCCGCCCACCTCAGCATTCTCGGCCTCAGCGCGCTCCAGGCGTCGCGCTAAATCGGCCTCATCAATAGCTGTAACCAATTTAGGAGGCATAACTACTTTGAATTCACCGTTAAATTCGGTAATTTTTGCTCGTATATTCTCAATAGCTTGTTCCAAAATTTTTAAACCTTCAGCCTTCTTGGTAGTAGAGGTCGTCATAACATAGCTATAAATATGAATAAAAATTAGAAAAGGGGAATTTGATTGGGCGAATGAAGAAATTATATTAATGTGCTTACAGCGGAGGAGCTATTAAGTTAACGCGTATTGGTAGATTCTCAGTGCTCAATTCTAAGCCGGTATTTAAAGCGGCCTTAACCGCATCAATACCTTCATAACCATAGCACGAGCATTCAATGTCCGCACGTATTTTCACCGTAGGAGAAACCAATTTACGTTTAACATTGTTTAATAACACTTCCTTGGTTTCTTCATCCAGATCACACTCGTCAAAGACTTTAGGATCCGTTACCGATTGTTTGAATATATCATAGGCCGCAATTTTGCTATTATACTTCTTCTCAAAATGCCATGCAGTTTTCATGTATAACTCCTCCAATTGCTCGCTAGTTTCGTAACCTAATAAAGTAGCCACATGACGCAGCAACAAATCTACAGCTTTTGCTTTTGAAAAACGTTCTGTACATTTCTCAACGTCTTCGGGCGAGACGCGTCGTTTTGACAAATCGATATAACCTTTTTCCTTATCCACACGAATCACTACAACCGGTTCTGTTTTACCCACACGTATCAATTTGTTAATTGAACGTATACGGCGTCTGGACAACTCAGAGAGCAATATCATACCCTCAATATTATTATACTCGAGTAAATGAACGTAAGCTCCCATTTCGGCTATTGATAGGACATTAACCATTACGACATCTTCAACTTCCGGATACTTTTCACTGTAGAAACGCGACGTTAAAGCCATGTTTTTAGAATTCTAAAAGTTAACTCAATAATCAACGTTATTGATGCAATACTTTTAAATGCAGATGTATTTTGTGTTGGAAACAGCAAAACGTGTACAATTAACGGGAACGACTGCTAGCGAAAAAGGTAGTGATAGCACATCATATCTGACTTTTGCTAAGTAAAGTGATAACAGCAGTAACAATAAAACGCGATGTTCGCAAAAAAAAAACCGCTAAGCCTTTTAATTTAGTTTAGTAGCACTTAAGAAGAATCAATTTAATACTAATTCTATACAGATAATAAAATTTATTAAATTGTTGAAATTTTGCTAATTATTTACCACAATTTTTAAAATAATTAAATGAAGTCACCTAAATATGATTTAACCTCGGATGAAAATTACCACGTTGTTGTTATAATCGATTATTAAAATTAAAGAAAAGTATCTTAGCGTTTTTGCTATTTTTTGCCAAAATAAAACAATATTATTAACGAAACTTTGTGCAAAATGGTATGAAAGCTGCCAGCAGCAATCGAATTAATTCTGTTTTAACAATAGTATAATGTAGTGTACATTCGCTGTTGTTTATTTATATCTTATGACTATTTCCTTGTTTTGTTTACCTCTGAATTTGATATATAACGTCGAGATATATCAATTTATTAATAGACTTTGGTGATCTAGGATGTGATCCGGGAATACTCGGTTTCCAAATTATCCTACCAATTTAGTCTAGCAATTTTTTTGCAATATATTATTGTTATTAACGTTAATTATGTTGAATACTTTGTACAGCAATACATCCTGCAAATTCCATAGAGTATTGTGTGTTATTCAGAAATCGGTCTAGTCGTGTCTACATGTCTGCTTATTATATTCTTGTCGATTTGCGATTGTGACTTCTAAACTATATGTAGAAGAATCAAATTGATCTAGTTTAATGATATCACAATCAAATTTTCAACCCTAAATTAATTCGAAATTAAGAGTGTTTTCGTTAGAAATATAATTTACAAGGGCTTACTTATTATATTAATGTGTGTCTGGTAGAATTTTTAAAGATTTACAGATTTATAGGCTACGAACATCCTTTGGTTAACTGTTTCATTTGCGTAATATTAATATATTTTTCTATGCAGTTTGTTATTTTCATGAATCTCTAAAATTATGTATATGGAAACCCGGCAACCCTATAAAGTTTGTCTGTTGACAAATGAGTTAAAAGTAAAAATAACTACACCAACAAATTTCATTATAAAGCAATAAACAAGCTCAATTTTTGTCTTCATAAAGAAATCTAACCAATAAAAGAAAACTTTTTTATTATAAAAATTTTGCAAAAACAACAACATAAATGTATCAGTAAAAGTGAAAAGAAATTCGTCAAAATTTACGTTTAGATAATAAAAAACTACATAGTTAAAAATTCCATCAAAATTAAACGTGCGCGCGCAACAGCGCACCCTCATACAAAGAGTGGGTGTGTTAATAGTTAAGTTATCAAACTAAAATTTTGTTAACATAACGAGCATATTAAAAACAAATCGAAAACCAAATCGAAGAAGTAAAAATTTTGTGAAAAAATTTTTTTGTTTAACCGAACGGAAATACAACCCTGAGGTCTACGATTTATTCGTTTGCTATTTTTGTTTGATTTTTTTCTGTTTTGATTTATATACGCCGCCAATAATTCCCTATGTGTAAAAGAAACCATTATATGTTACTGTAAGACAACAAGCAAAGGAGGAATAACAAAACCATCAAAAAGAAGCATTTATACGTGTTTCAATTCGCCGCATATATTAATTTGTATGAATAGACAGAGACAGGCATTGTGTGCTAAAGAAGAGCATTTGAAAAAATAAAACATGGCTGGAAGAGGTGGTTATGATCATTCTAGGTAAATATTTTTAAAAAAATTGTAAAAATTTCTACAAAAATCGCCCGAAATTTTATAAATTAACACAAAGTGTTTTGCGGAAATAATAAAGTGTGAAATACAAGTGAAATAATGTGAGGAAATTTTTTTATCAGAAAAAATGTGAGAATTTTTTTCCTCTGTGTGATGTGTAGATTGCTGTAGTAGTAGTAGTGCGTTGGATTGACTTGCACGATGTCGCTTCCGTGCATAGGCTACACGTGTGTGTGCATCTATGTGAATGGTGCTGGTTTTTCTTGAATTTTATAGCAACAATTTCTTTTTGATAATTACACCACACGTTTCAAATTTTTAAACCGATCACAAATCTTTCATACGGCAAGTGTGTATATGTATGTATCATTAAACTAAAGCATAATTGCAGTCCGGTAATGGATGATGGAAATTCATTGTGAAAATATGGAAAAAAATCAAATGCAAAAGACAAAAATTTATGCTTATATGCAGTTTACGTGGACGAAGCAGCCGGCGCGCGCAGCCGCCGTTACCACAGCTAATATTCGCTTTGAATTCTTTCCGTGTTGTTCACTTTTCTAGCTCTTGTTATTCCCTTATAGTAGCGGGAAGGCAATTAATGAGTGTTTTACTGCGACAATACAATCACTTTAATAATCTATGAAATCACCCATGCTTTGGCGTTAGCTAAGAAGTTGAAATGGTCTTATTTTATCACCTATTCTAATGTTAACAATTGTAAACGGAAAGAACGTAATTATTTGTTAATCCCTGTATTTAGTAATTAAAAGAACCACGTTTTCTGATTACTTAAGCGCCAAGCCAAAAGGATAGCTTTTTAAAAATAAAAATTTTATATTTTAAAAATTATATAAGATAAAAGCTTAATAGACATAAAAGACGGGAAGTGATGGTGGTTTGAATATTATTCATATTATTTTTCACCTATTAATTACAGATTTCATTGTCAAAGTATAGATACCTAGAAGTTTCCCAAAAAATTGATAAACTCTTACGTGTTGATTGCTAGGCGTACAAATTCGAATGATTGCTTTCTGAAATTCAGTAAGTTTTTGGGTTTTATTAGACATAATTGGCATGCACTTAAACTTGACATCTTTCGTTCCTTGAGTCGGGGCAGGGAAGCAGTAAGAAGCAAACGATAGCGAAGCAACTTGATTTGGATGTCGAAAAATAATGCTCATGCCGAGATCCTATTTGGTAAAAAGAAAAGAATACACGTTACTTGGGACTCGGAAATCATGAAAAATTTCATCTATAAGGTGTAAGAAGATTAGCCAGCAGTTTTATTTCCATATTTATGTCTTGTGTCTTTATAGACAATCTTACAATAAACGAAACTACTCGAGCAGGTTTCTAATAATATTCTGGCGATTTTTCAAACTTCAAATGTCTTCCAAGCGGATATAATGCCCATCGATGAAAGCTTAAAATACTGGTAAAAGAAGGTAATATTTCACCGAGTACAGCTTCGTACGATAATTAAGTTACATTAAAGATAAACGATTGGTAAGACAAAACCGTTTCTTTTTAAAAGATAACTTTCTCCCTGCAGCAACTTTCACCGCTGCAGTTTCATTTCCTGTGTGATTGAAACAAGCGGTAATTTCAAAGAATATGCCTGTCCAAGCTGAGAGAATAGCGAATACAGTTACAATGAGCTTTCCACTTAAATTGGTTCGTTGGGCTGGTTTTTCTTTCTTCAGTTAGAACGATGATTGTGCATTAACTCGGATCGTTATATAAAGCACGTGTTTCGTATTCTACATACTTTGCCAATACATGCTAACATAGTGCTTATTATATAACAATCTCTTTTCTTTTTATGATGATAGTATCAATTTAAAGGATTAGCTCGATCGAGTTATATGGGCCGTTTACAAAACAAAATTCAATATCCGGTTTTTTTCGTTAATTTCTATTTTACTTTGTCAGCTATTATAGCCGAGCGGTGCACATGACTAAATCAATGCCGAATCTTACGCTGATTAAGAGATGAGTACAATGAATGTCCCATCTTCAATGATAATTCAATCTAATTTTCTTCGGGAGTGCATATGAAAAGAAAAATTATTTGCCTCTTTTTCCAGTTTTAGCAGTTTAGGCGAAATTGAAAGACTGAGAACTTCTTGAAAGATTATGGTAACGCTAAAGGTATTGAAATTGTTAGCCACAGTTAACATCAAGGCGTTACTTGATCTCAATGTTTATTTGGTTTTGATATTTAAATGGAACTACAGCCTTTGTGAACTTTTTAAATAAGTGCGAATTATTGTTCGCTGCTCTGTAGGTGGTGCATTCTCATGCAATTAGGTGGTAAGCTTAATAAGATCACAATAGGTTACTTTCGTAGCAGTATGGTTAACGCATAAGTTTTTAACTACATACTAATTAATCTTGCAGCTACTTGCCGTAAATGGCTCGAAAGACTTGGTTGATCAATGTTGAGGTTATGTTAGATCGCAATAGTCGTCACGAGTCGCCGCCAGTCGGGCTTTATAAAATACTTGATGTATTTGTGGATCAATCGGAATGTGAAAAACGTGGGCAATCAAGATCGCGAGTTACTTATAAAGAGTGTTTTTGCTTAATACATTTTTCGTATATAATGCAAAGCTTCTTGTAAGTTTGCGATGCGGCTCTGATCTCAAGCGCATAATCGAACAATAATCGAATAATTCGTTGAGGAATTGAGTGTTAAATGAAAAGAAAAGTTATTCAAATTTATCGCTTATCGCGAAATTAAAAAAAAAACTGGCGCTTTATATCCTCCAGTCCTGTGTACATATCTTTTTTTCTTTTTCCCTTTTTTTGTTTTTTTTTAACGGTCAAAGTGAATCTCCCACGTGAAATAAAATTAGAAAATTATATATTATTAATATTGAAATACTTATTGCTCGATACACGTAAATGATATATTGTTTGTTTTTCCCTATATAATAGAAATTATGGCGATCGTGGTGGCAAACAGCTACCAACAGAGCCGCCATACATTGCATATGTGGGCAATTTGCCGCAAGGTTTGGTTCAAGGTGATGTTGTCAAAATTTTTCAAGATTTTGAAGTGAAAAATGTACGTCTGGTCAAAGATCGTGAAACAGATCAATTTAAAGGCTTCTGTTACGTGGAATTTGAGACACTGGAAAATTTAGAGCGGGCTTTAGATTGCGATGGACGAATTAAATTAGACGACATGGCGGCGCCGTTGAGAATTGACATAGCTGATCGTAAGAAAAATGAACGGTAAGAAAAATGCATTTTTAAAATATTCAAATGGAAATGAAATATGAGGAAAAAGTAATTGTTCCTTCTTCTCTACTTAGCGGTGGTGGTGGTGGCGGCGGATTTAATAAACGTGGTCCTCCCCGACAAGGCGGTAGTGGTGGCGGTGGCGGCGGCGGCGGCGGCCATCAGCAAAATTATAATCGCGGTGGCGGCGGTGGCGGTGGCGGAGGCGGTAATCGCGGTAATGATCGTGGTGGAGATCGTGGTGGCGATAATAGAGGTTCGTACAATGATAATCATGGTCACAATGATAGAAATCGTAGCGGCGGCGGCGGTGGTATGAATAGAGGATATAACGGTAAATTTTAACTTGAGAAATTCGGAATATTATACATTAGCAAGCTATCATTATTGTTGTTGTTGCTGTTGTTATTATTATGGGCACACAATACGATATCACTTGAGTAGTTGTTTTTAGTAGATTTTTTTTCGTTCCTTAGCCTTATTTATTTTATTTCCGTATAAGAAGCGCGTTTATATTTTTATTACCTTTACAGCCTGCATGACAAAATTACAAATCACTATTCACACGATCACAAACCGCCTGTTTTTTATACATATTTTTCTACACAGTAGTACTTTTTAAACAATTTTCTATTTTGCAAAACCTCTGCAAAATATTATGTTTGTTTTTAGTGAAAATAAAAACAAAAAACAAAATGTTTCTTTTCAGATCGCCCTGCGAATCGTGGCCGTTATGGTAATTTTAACAATGATGAACGTTTCAATGATCGTAATCATCATGAACGCAATCACCGCGAGGGCAGTTACGGTGGTAATAGTCGAGACGGCGGTGGCGGTGGTGGCAGTGACCGCTATAATAGCTTTAGCAGAAATCGTGGCGGGGAACGCGAACGCCATTTTAATCACAATGAGCGTCCATCGTCGGTGTCAACCTTAGGTAGTATAGGTAAGGTGTTAGAGCCTTATCTTTTCTTTCTTTGATTTTGTTTGTTTGCTCGTTTTTCTTAAATGTATTTTTAAGAATTTGTGTGTGAGTTTAAGCATAGTATATACGTGTACTTGTTTTTATTATATCGGTTAATTGACGTCTGATATTGCTTGTTTGCAAACATAAGAAAAAAACTCTATTATATTTCAGATTTGATAAAAATATTTCGATCGTTGATTACGGTTTTTTTTTTTTGCAACAACTAATTTTGTTGGTACAGAAAATGTATTTTAGTTTTTTGCGATGAATGCATGAGAAGCGTAATGCATGAGAAGAGAAAGGTGATGGGTTCAGTAGTTCCACAAGTTATTTAGTTGCTTCCCTAAGAAGAAAAGCTTGTAATAGATAATTTTCTTTGAAATCTTTATAAAATATTCGAAAAAGTTCAAATTGATTTTTATATGCTGGGATGCTGCACACATTAAGATCCGATGATGATTGCAAGAAGCATTTTCAACTCTTAAGATTCCATTTCGGCGACACGATTCGCAAACCGCATAAATTGGATACCTCATACAAATACAAATGCAAGCTTGCAAAGAGCAAAAATATAAATCCTATATTCTCTTATAAACATATCATGAATGTTTCAAATCCTAATACAAAGAATTAAATGATACATCGAATTGTTGTATACATCATATATGCATATCGTACAAATATTATAGATACAATAGACCCCTCTATAAGCCCGTGTTCATATAAGATCGATTCGTATAACACGACGGTGGAGTTACGATCATGTTTGTACAACATGGTAAAAGAGGCTCGTGTAATACTGCAAAAAAATGGAACTGGAAATGTGTATTATTAATAGGTTTATGTTTTTGATTCTATCTTTCTCTCTCTCGACCTCTCCCTTGTCATATGGTATGCTGAGCCTGATTACTGATTAAAGAAAGTTACGAAAAGTGAACTACTAATTACTAATTACTGTGAACAAACCTAACCGAAATGACTAGTAGGACATGAGTCCACGGGTTTATAGAAAGTTCTACTCTTCTCTACACCCTTTCTGTTAAGGATTTTTTTAACTCCGTACTTAATTACTAGAATAAGTAAAAAATTAGAGAATATACATAAAATTAATTTATTTGTGTGGTGGCACACATTTGAGAATGAAATCTAATGCACTTCTTTCGATGGGTATAACAATTTTTAAATATTTACTATCGATCAGTATTTGCAGGCAACAAATCTACAACAAATTTCCTTACAAAATCACGTTTATACTCGTTTTCAAGGAAACTGTTTTAGATAGCACTTTAAAAACACTTAATACGCCTGGACTGCCTGCCTTATAACGAAATAGATAAGATCCGTCATGATATAGATGTTCTCGGCTCCCAATCTCAATGGGGTTGCTTTGACCATGCTTGCTTATCTCAGAGACATATAACAGTTATTGATTAACAGATAAGGCACATATCCACTAGGCTCTGGCTATTCTCTATGGCTGTTTCTTTATTCCACTATATCTTTTCTGGCCATCACTATGTTACACGTTCAGAGGACATCTTCTGAGTTACTCGTGTGATTTTCTAATAATAACAGGAGCGGAAGAGATTGATAATTTCAATTAAATTCAAAGGCATAAATCAATAGACTATAAAATAGTTTGAATTTGTCAGAAGTTTTTCGAAATTGAAATGAATCCAAATTTTTTGTTGCTTATGTCAATGAATTACCTGCTCAGTTAAATAACATTAATAATAGTATTCGAATCGAACATCAAACGTTTTTGTAAAGCAATGAAACTATGTATGAATGGAAATGAAGCGCGAACATATCGAGCCAATGGATAAAAATCGTAAAATGTTGCATTGTTACATTGTAAGCGTAATTGTTAGAATTTTCTTAATCGATTTAGGTTGTAAGTTGAGGCTCTACATATTATTCTTGGTACCAATTCCGGACAGATCGTGATTGCTTTCAAACTTGATCTATGAGCTATGCCAAGTTTCAGCTTCAATCTCATGTGCATGCTATGACGGGCAGGACGGGACAATGGCCACTATAAACTTCATACTAGTCAGATATGTCTATGAAAGGTGATTTGAAATGGTTCTCGACAAAATCGATTTTGTCGATCGGAGAAGGGAATTTAGGTTGAGAGTCTATTTTAAATTCGTCATTTCCAATCTTGATTTTCTTTATAAATATTCTCAACTGTTTTTCGGTGAATTAGGAATAAATGCATATAAAAAATGACAATGTTCGCCGAACTTGAAGATAGTAGATGTGTAAAAAGTGTTACAATTCTTGTATTCAATTCTTGTATAATGCCAATCTGAAAATATAGACGAGGTTTTCGAAACCTTAATAATTTATGGCTTTCGTTTACGAACGGTATTTCGGTTTTAAATATAGTCTTCTTAGTGCAGAAAAAATGGACAATACTGGCATCTTTTTTTCTAAATTATGCTTAAGCGTTTCACTGCTTTGGCCAAAAGGAAATTTGGTCGACTGAATTTTTTCCAACGAATTTCTAATTGATGAAAAAAAGAGTTCAACGCATTTTTTGAAACATTTAACTAACAATAACTGAAGAAAAATGGGCAACGCTTAAAAAAAGTATGTGAGCACGACAAGAAGAAACTCCTTATTCTGCGATACTTAATGTTCGTGGAAGCTATGTAAATAGAAATAAATCGCATAGTGAGGGACTAAAGAAGTGAAGATAATTTTTTTTCTGTTTTTTTTAACTTGAACTTCCATTCATGGAATTATATTCAATAGGAAGGAATTTTAATCACGGTTTCGATCCCAAAAGATTGAAATACTCTTTTATGCTGAAAGTTTTATGTTCCCAGAATCAATTGTAGGCCCGAAATCGTTATTGAAATTGTACAAGCGTTGTCGTTACTTAACGGGGTATTTGTATTTCATCTCGAACTTACGAAATTTTGTTTGGGGTATTGAATCGAAATTGTGCTATTGGGTCAAATTTTAGATTTCTATCTCAATTTTTTCAGTTTTTTGAATTTCCACAGCAAGCAGATGAACGGACATACTCTCAATATCTTAGACAGATCAAGAATATATTTATTTTCGTGTTTTATAAACGGATTCAAAAAATTAGCATAACTCCGTCGAGGCGAATGTTGAATGCCCATCATCTGAAGTTGCTTGTTGATTATGGATATATCAGTTGATTGATTTGAATTTCAGATAAAGTGGTAAATGTTTTCGTAAAATTTCATTTTCATAATTAGCATATAATTTATAAATATTTTCAAAGAAAATTGCGTGGTACTTATTGTTTGACGATAAAATGGTTTTCTCTTTCTATTTCATTATTTAGATGACAGCGAAAGGCCGAGACTACAATTAAAACCGCGCACTGTTAATGCTCCTATTAATGGGCTAGCGGAAACAAAGCAGGCAGCGGCTATTTTTGGAAATGCTAAACCACGGGAAGAAAAACTCAAAGAATTACAACAAAATAATAACTCCGGTCAGACGCATAAAGACGAAGAGTAAGCAGTGACACGTATCAAAAAAGCAAGAAAAAAAAAAGAAACAAAGGGGAAGAAAATAAACAACAAGCCAGCGACATATATCGATATATATATATATATATATATATATATATATACATACACACGTATACACACACACAACACATACGCACATACACACAGGCAGACAGACAGACAGACAGACAAACAGACATATACGAAGACTCACACATCGAGACACAAAGAAGTATATGCGTAGCCCTTATATACATACCCCCTTGCATACAAACACACGCACACGTCCATTCATACACAAACACACATATAGGTGCACCAACCCACAGAAACACAAACATATAAACGAACGAACACACACACACACACACACACACACACACACACACATACACATTTTGAGAAATACATTTATAAATTCATATATATATTTTAAAAAGAGGTTTGTTTGCTATATAGAGAGAGAGTAAAAACTACTAAAAAAAGGAAAAATTTTATAATAATAAAAGAAAAACATGGAGAAAGAGAAGCAAAAGAGAAACAATAAAACGCGTGTCTGTCTATCAAAATAAACAAGAAAAAATAAATAGAAGATACAAAAGAAAAGGCGGGAATTATCAAAAGTAAATAATAACAACAGCAACAAAGTAAACGAGAAAAAAATAAACGAATGAAAAAAGTAAATAAACAAGTAGTAAAGTGAAGCCTGGTGTTGGTGATGGTAGAGGTGATTGTTATATAAAAACAGAAAAAAAAAAACAATTTTTTTTTGCAAATTTTCTTCTAGAGTAAAAGCTAAAAATAATGAAAACAACAAGATATAATGACTTTTCATTTTTAAAAAGTAAAATACAACAAAAAAAAACTTTTTTTTATATATTTTGTTTATATATTCTTTTTGCAGTAAATGAATGTGAAAAATAATAATAGCGACGTATAAAAAACATTTTTAGGATTTTTTGTATGGTTTACATTAAGTTTTTTTTTTTTAATAGAAAGCAATAAGAAAAAGTGGCTTTTCTGGCTTATTGTTTACACATTTTGTTTAATTTTAATTTTTTTATTTTGTAAAACAAAACGCATATAATTTGAAAACGAAAAAAAAAGTAAGCTAAGGTAATATGTAGACAAAACATATATTAAAATTAAAATAATTTTTAAAAAAATTATTTAATAATAAACACAGAAAAATCAGAAAATATTTTAAATTTTAAGAAAATCTTTAACATAGCCTAAAAAATCCTGCTCCTAAAAAAAATAATAAACCGGAAGCAAAAACTAATTTTAATTATTACTTAAATATATGTGTAATAAAATAAAGAATATATATATATATATATATATATATATATTAAAATAAATATTATATATATATATATAAATATGTATACATAAATACAAAAATTTTGCATACATATATACGCTCTGCATACACCCACAGATATTACTAAATACTACTTTAAAAATTATTAACGAAAAAGGAGAAAAAAATCTATAAAAAAATTTAAATAATCGGCTGCTCGACTTTAATGTAATTAATTACAAAAAATGGCAACAACAAGGACACCATTAATAGTAACAACAACAACAAAACTCAATAGGCTTATTTAGGCAAAAAAAAAAAAAAATAAAATAAATTTATGCTCTCCTCTCCTTACATATAATTACAAAAAATTAAATATAAAACAAAGAATAAAGTAAAGATACTGAATACTGTTAAAAAGTAAGTTAAACGTTTTATACACTCTTGTGTTAAAAAAAAGAAAAAAAATTTAACAATACTGAAAAAGAAAAAAAGCGACGAACGAAAATCCCGTAAAGCACTCTCTTTCTCTTTGATTTTATTATTATTTCTTAGTTTTTTTTTTTTAACCCTACTGTAAGCTTTTTCGAAAATGCTAAGACTTATAAAACTAATAAAATACTATTTCTTTTTTAAATATTAAAAAAAAAATGTTGTATGTTTTAAAATCTTCACAAAAAAGCAATTAAAAAATTTCTTCCCTTTTTTGTTGAAAATTTAAAAGAAACGTAAATAATATATACATAAAACAAATTTAATACAATAAAATACAAAAATAAAATGTGAAAAAAACTACATTTTTTTTTTTTATTAACAAAAAAAGTTTTCTCTTTGTTTTTTAAATTTAAAAAAAAAAAAAAAAAAAAAAAAAAAAAAAAAAAAAAAAAAAAAAAACAGCAACTGAGTGTGCAAACATAACTTATATTACATAAATATTACGGATAGAAAATCTACTTTTTTATATAAGTAAAAGTAAAAAAAAAAAAAAAAAATACATCGCATATTTAAATTTAAAAAAAAAATTAAGATTGTGTATTAAATTTATATAACTCCCTTACACACCCATACAGACAGACACAAACATACACAACAACATGTACACTCGATTTAACAGTTATGCTATATACACATACATATATACATTTAATTATACTAAAACAAAACAAAATTAATATAATAAATAATAATAACAATAAAAAACAAACAAAGAAAAAATGATAATTTTAATGAGTTGCAAAGCTACAATTCATACGATTATCAATCTTATGTTTAATAAATTAATAAATAAAATAAAAAAGATTAAAAATTTTTGCTTTCACTTCTTGCATAGATAAGCTATCATAAGTTATGATTTTTTTTATTATGCCCATCACAGACGGATGAAGGGCGTTTGCAACGCCTAGAAAGAAGCATCGGAAACCCCAAAAAGTATATATATTCTTGATCAGCATCAAATTCTAAATCGATTTAAGCTTAATCTTCGTTTGACTGTCTGTCCGTCTGTGTAATGTACGGTGTACACATATAAATTCCTGGCCAGTTACAATCCATGAGTGCACCTAAACATGTCCGCCTGTTCATCTGTCTGTTGGCGAAGCGTTGTAGTATTTGTGGTAAATAATCTTAGCGAAAGTGAAGATTTCGCCTACGAATTAGCAAAAGAATTTAGGATTGATCTAAAGTTTTCAAATGGCATATGCCTCTACGATAAAACCTTTTATTTTGAAAGTAGACGAAATCAACTGCGCCCGCTCCATAGTATAGGCTATGAAAATTTTGTTGTTTTTAGAAAAACGGTTCTTACTTTTTTTTGTTTTTTTTTTTTTTTGTTTGTTTGTCACGCAACTAAGATGATCATTCGTTGTTTTTAATGGCTCCCACAGAATTCCCAGATAAAGTGTTTCTGAGTGTGCGTAGTTTTGGAAGTTGCCTCAAAAATCAAAAACAATCGAGTTAATGTCGTTAATGTCAATATTGTTCAACTGCAGACATATGTACATTTTGGGGGCAGGAAATCGAGCGATTATATTAGTTTGGAGAAAAAGAAATCCATTATTCTTTCGGTAGATGACTGCACTGATAGACTTCTCGTAAAGTATCGATCAAACAATTTCAGATTTATGCTCGTTGGAAAGGTGACATTTCGCAGTAAAAAAAATTCCTTTGCTGTTTTTTGTTTGGTGCATTCAGTTGTGAGTTACAGCGTGTTAAAAATGGAAGTGAACAAAGAGAAAATTCGGTACATTTTACAGTTTTTCTTTGACAAAGGTGAAAATGCAAGCCAGGCGGCTAAAATTGTGAATCGTGTTTATGGTTCCGATACTGTAACAGCAAATTATGTGCAATTTTGGTTTCGTAGATTCCGTTCAGGAATTTTTGATGTTAAAGATGCACCTCGCACAGGTAGGCCGGTCGTCGAAAATGTCGATAAAATCGGAGAAATGATCGAAGTTGACCGCCATGTTAGCAGTCGTAACATCGCCCAGGAGCTAAAAATCGACCATAAAACAGTTTTAAATCATTTACACAAAGCTGGATTCAAAAAGAAGCTCGATGTTTGGGTGCCACACCAATTAGCAGAAAAAATCATGATGGATCGAATTTCCATCTGCGAAGCCTTGGCCAAACGGAATGAGATAGACCCATTTCTTAAACGGATGGTGACTGGAGATGAGAAATGGATCACATACGATAACCCTGTGCGAAAACGATCGTGGTCAAAGAGCGGTGAAGCACCTCAAACGGCCAGGAAGGTTTTGCTATGCATTTGGTGGGACTGGAAGGGGATTATTTATTATGAGTTGCTTCCATATGGCCAAACGCTAAATTCTGATCTCTACTGTCAACAACTGGACCGTTTGAAGATAGCGATTGACCAGAAACGGCCAGAATTGGCCAACAGGAGAGGTGTCGTGTTCCACCAGGACAACGCTAGGCCACACACATCTACATTGACTCGCCAGAAACTTCAGGAGCTTGGTTGGGAAGTTTTAATGCATCCACCATACAGTCCGGACTTGGCACCATCATCTTTTTCTTGCATTGCAAAATTTCTTTAATGATAAAAAATCGGAATCTAGGGAGGATTGTGAAAATCGACTACTAGAGTTTTTCTGCAAATAGAGACCAGGACTTCTACGAGAGAGGCATTTTGAAGTTACCTTTAAAATGGCCACAAATCATACAACAAAACGGTGCATATTTGACCCAAATCGGACAATTCGAAGCATGTTAAATAAAGTCCTGAAATTCATATAAAAATAATGGATTTCTTTTTCCCCAAACTTATATATTTTGCCTTAGATAAGTCATTCTCTTCACACTCTTCTATACAATCATTACAAATTATCCGGTAACGCTTTACTCGCTCGGATTAATATCTAATTGATGAATCATATATTAAATCTACTGAAGCCAAAGTTATTAAAAAAAAAAAACAAAAGAGCTTCATTTCCTCTTTCAGTTATTTAATAAGTAACACAACAATATTAACGATGATTACATACTAAAATACCACTAAACACTGGACTTCTAATTAATTTCCTCATCATAAAAAACTTTTCACTGTCACTGTTATTCTTAACTATACTTTATGTTGGTGATAAAATTGCTTATGTATACGTTAGTTTTACAAATAAAACAAACAAACCCATCTACCTACGGGCTATCATCCATTTACTAAATAGAACTGAATCGTCGCAACTGCTAAGATCATGTAAAAATAATTTGCTCAAATCGCATGCCAAGAATATATTTTTTGTAAAAAAAAAAAAAAAAATATCGATTTTAACATAAAGTTTGGCTTTAAGGCTTCGATAATTTTAAAGTTGAACTGGCCTAGAGCCCGGTTTTGGTAGGCAAAATATATAGCTCGCAGCCTTAGTCTCGATGCTCTTGCAGATTTATCCAACTTAGTCCTCTTCCAAATCAATCCGCAATTAGGGTATACACATATATATATATATATATATTAGCTTGTTCATGTTCTTTCGAGAAAGTTCATTGTAATTTCCTTTATTGATACTTGAAAGGCATAATGAGTAAGTTACTTATTAGCGGCAATCCGAGGACGGGAACTACCTTTTCACGTTGATCATTGAAATTGTTCAAGAATTCTTCAGTGATTGAAAAGAGTTTCGAAACTTTTTATCGATTTACCAAACAACGCAATGAACTATCCGCATGAATCTGTGGAGTAGTAGTAAGATTCGCGATTACAAAGTCAATGTTCGCCGGTTCAAATCTTAGTGGTGGTAGGTATAGTGAATGCTAAGTCGGTAAAGGCATAACACTTATCGATTAGGCTCATATCCAGACTAGACTACGGCCAAAATCTTCCTAACCTCCTCTTTCTTTCTTTTTCTGTCCTCACTGCATCCTGACCGTAAGCGCGTGACGCGAATAACGGACACCGCCTGAGTAATTGATCATAAAAAAGAAATAAAAAAAACAAACTTATTTGAGAAACGTTAAGGCACAAGAAATTTGAATCTTTTTTTGAATCTCTCGTCGAAGGGTGAGAATAGATTAATTCTGTCCAAAAGATGTGGCAGAGATCTGATTGAATATACATATTCTTGATTAGCATCAAATTTCGAAGAAACGATTCAAGTCTGTGGCAAACATTATCTTGCCCGGCACGGCAATTTTCCAAACCATAAGAGATTTATCGAACAGAGAAGCGTTTGATTCAGTCTCCGTTACCACAGATGACGTAGTGGTAGGATCAGTGGTGGTTGGTGGTGGTATCATGGACGGTGTAGTCAACGGCGGAGCCGTTATTGATGGAGTAGTCATGGATGCGACATCTTCGTCTGTTACCGATCTGGTGGTGGAGGATATATCCTTAAAATCAATTGGCTGTTGGGAACTGGACATTTTTTCAACTTTATTGAGCTCTTATTAGTATTATTTTTAAAAAATTTATTTTTCCTTTTCTTTTTTTTTTCCGATATATATATATATATATATATATTGTAGAAAAGATTCTTTTACGTTTTTAAATGAAGACTATGAAATTTTGTTGACAACTATTTCTCAGTTATTTTGAAATTTATGACAATATAAAGGAAACCACGACGATAGCAGCTACAATTTATATTTATACTACTGCAAATAACAATAACCGAAAGTGAAGAAAGTCTTGTGGCTTTAAAAGAGCAAGGAACAGTTAAGAAGCAACTAAAATATGATCCAGCAACGCAATCACCCTTCGTAGAAACGAATCCTCCTACTGACAACGAAAAACCTGACGTAATTGAAAAAGTGACACATGAAGACTTCGAAAAATCTTTTCCTTCAAAAACAAAAGAGCAATTTGAACAACAACAACAACCATCTGCAAAAATTATCGAAAAGTTTATATCGCGGCTGCCTATTTAATAAGCAATTGGTCTTCAACATAATTAAAAAAAAATAAAAGCAATAATGTCTGAAGCTTCATATAAATTTACTGATATCAAATTGGCTGATTGGGGACGGAAGGCTATTCTTATTGCGGAAAATGGAATGCCTGGTTTAATGGCTTGTCGTAAGAAATATGGTCCTTTAAAAATTTTGAGTGGAGCTAGGATAGCTGGTTGCTTACATATGACTGTACAAACTGCTGTCCTTATCGAGACATTAGTTGAGTTAAGTGCTGAGGTTCAGTGGTCCAGTTGCAATATATTTAGTACTCAGGATCATGCTGCAGCTGCAATTGCAGCTGGCGCAGTTACCGTCTACAACTGGTGCATTGAACAGACCATACTTTTCCGGGATAGCAAACCGTTAAATATGATATTGGATGACGGCGGCGATTTAACAAATTTGGTTCATGAAAAATTTCCACAGTACTTGCCTGGAATCAAGGGCATATCTGAAGAGACTACGACGGGTGTTCACAATCTGTATAGAATGTTTAGAGAAGGGAAGTTAGCCGTGCCTGCCATTAATGTCAATGATTCCGTAACTAAGAGCAAATTCGATAATTTATATGGTTGCGTGGCAAAGGCTGTGCTCAAGCGCTAAAACGTTTTGAACTGGATCTTCGTCCCACCCCAAAACTTTCCCTACCGATAAAGATTTCTTTTATTCCGTAGCTGGAGTCTGCTATTGGGCTTTCGGTCGCTACAGAAGTATTGCTCGCCATGGAGTTTTCGCCCATAATGGAATTTTCATGCCCCAGCTTTTTATCTTCATTTATTAGTTCTCTCGATTCATTCACGATAGCATTCGTTGTAGCATTTTCTAAGGTGGGGCTGTCTAGTTCAGTTCTGCTTCGCTTTTTCAGACGTAATTCTGCTTTCGACACTGATTTTGGCATACGCTTCCCTTTCATGTCATCATTCTCCGCCATTATGTATGTTAAAGTTTTCGAGTACAAATATATTTATATATATATATACGCTTATGTACTTATATACTTTTTCCTTTTTTTTATATAGTTAAGAAGAATATATATTTGTTTTAATAAAATTGCTAAACAAATTCAAAGGCAAAAATTTATTAAAAATTCACTTCATTTTGCTTTTACAAACAAATTCGAATTCTTGATTGTCTTTCTCTGGAATGTGAGAACAACTAATAGAACACCACCATCGATACTTCCCCTCTGCGTCCAGTAAAGATTGCTTCCATTATTTATTAACCGAAAATGCTGGCAGTTTAATTGCTCATGATATGGAATCTTGATGATTATGATGACATGTTGTGCTTGCGAAGCTTGTTAAATAAAGTCCTGAAGTTCATATTAAAATAATGGATTTCTTTTTCCCCAACATTCTAACTCGCCGTAGGTAATCTTTTTAATGTCATTAATTGTATTAAATGTTTCATTTTATTTTCTCTTTGAAGAGATCCTTCTCGACAGTAACTTTACGATCGATAGATTCTATGGTAGCTATAACGTAAAATACTTACCTTACGTACAGTCGACTCTTCTCATGAGCGACTTACGGTAAACCGACTTCGGATAAATATGTGAAGGGGCAGTTACTGGGGACGCAGTTACTCAGGTTATCTTAAAAGGAATCGAGAAGGACTTTTTCCATTTCATGCCGGGCGACGGCCGCAGAAAGCAACGCTTTAATTATTTAGTTAATGTAATTAACTAATGCCGCTCTTTGAGAATGTTCAATTTTTATCCGACGGTTTATATCGGACAATGAATATGAATGTTGGAGTACCTTTTTCTATATACATATTATTAATGTATATTTTTTTCTTTGTTTTCTTGTTACTGCGCATTTCGAATTATATTTGGTCTGGCAAGAACACAATACGCAACTTATATAGTAAAACCATAATTGTTTTCGGCGGGAGCAGCTGTTCGTTTTTTTTTTGGCAGCGATATTCTGAGTGAAAAGCTTTGGTTTCCGGCATTCTCGTACTCTTGTTCCATCGTTGTGATTGGCTAATACAAAGGAAGTACTAGTTTGGCCATTTCTTTTTGGTTGAGCAACGAAATTACGGCAGCGAACAGAAAGAAACGCTACAAAATTTTCGTTATATCATGTAACATGCGGTTTTGTAATATAAGAGTTGTTGCAGTTACAACCCTGTAATAAGTGACTTCGCAAATTCCGCTAGTGGAGAGAGGTTGTCGTTTAGCAGTAAAAAGTGGAACGAGTGAAAATTTCGTGAAACGAAAATAACAGCGGAAATTAGTATAAAGCTTTGTAAAAAAAATCACATTTACAAAGAATAAGATATGGAGAACATATAAATAATATAAACAGACATTATCTTGTTGCTATTGGAAATCTGCTGAATTTAAACGCAAACTTGGCGATTTTTTTTTTCTTAATTGGTCGCAAGGAGGATATTGATGTCAACGATTTGCTAATAATGCCAATTGCACACTGCCCAAAAAAAAAAAGAAATGAACGCAATATTTAAAAATAAAGAGGAAGAATTTTCAAAAATTTGTGAAGTTAGTGTAGATGACAAGTTATAATGTTATGTGTATATATTTGAAAATTAAAATATAGATTGTATAAAAGTCACATTAACTGATGAAATGTAATTTTTAAACGAATGTAAATGATAAAATAAATAAATTTGGAAGAATATAGGAACGAGTTACATAGATTTCTTTACTATCAAGTTCTGCCTGAATGGCAGGGAGGAGCGGAAAACTCAAATAAGTAGAACGAGAACACAGCTGATATGGCTATTAAAACAACACCGTCAGTACGATTTAGTTGATCTTTTCTGAAAACCTGGAAAGAATTGTGTAAAAATCCCAACGAATGCAGATCAGGCTTTAACCAGGTAAAAGCCAAGCTAGAAAACGTCGCACTTCCTGATTTTAAGTAAATAGAATGAATATTTGAGGTTAGGCCGCTAACGTTTCTTTTATTAAAGATCCAAGCAGCCATAATTATTTATTTAACAAGACGTCCATGTTTTCAGTCGGAATTAAACCCTTAAAAGACGAGATAGCCCGACGTTGAGACAGTGCCAATTTGAAAAGGCTAACAAGCTTCAAATTGACGGATGGGACTTTTGCGGCAACGTAACTTTTTATGTTATTTTCCGTAGTGTGTGACGCCTGTCTTGTTCGTCAAGAAGGCATCATTCGTATTAGGCATCATGAGCAGAAAAATTTGAGTTGGAAAAAAAATAGAGGCAGTAACTATACTTGGTTGTGCTATTTAGTCGTGAGCAGATAAATTCGAACAGCAAAGGGCGGAGAAGAATTCGTTGAGATCTAGACTTAATGGCACCACTAGGAGGAGATACATTAGCCGAATCTGCACGGCTGACACGAGGAGGGTCGACCAGCATATTTGCATTATGGAAGAAGTGATAATACTTTTCGAAGGCAAGAATGGAACGCTGGGTACCTTAAATAGATTGTACGCCTTTATCGGATCCGTCGATGACATATCTACAAGTTCTGTCCTTGACGGTGAGGGAAGGTGGCGAGGAACGTTGGCAGATGTATGCGCCTTATGTGAAGACCAAGATGAAGAACCGCCTGCTACGCTACAAGTTTCTCTTATATAGCGCTAGCATACAAGGCTATCGGCTTTATTAAAAACTCTGCAGCACTTGACATTTGAAGCTATGTGCATTCAGTTGTTAGGCGAAATATCTTTTCTGCTCAGTCACTTAGGCCGAGATTTCTTTTGTTTGTATAAACATAAAGAGCATAATTTAAAAAAAAGTTGTTGCGTTTAACACCTTAATACTCTTTTTCAAATATCATCAAGAATAGAGGGAAAAGTCTTAAATGCAGCTTTCTTTTCTACCATGAATCCGTAGTTCATTCAGTAATTACGGCGAAGTTCTTGAAAAATAAAAGACTTTTGTAAAAAAAGTAAAAGCAATAGTACGTAGATTCTTAGGCTTGTAATTTTGTTGTTATAAACGTTTTGAAATAATTTTCAAAGGTTAAAGCTAAGCGGATCTAATTCACTTCCTCTTCGATTCATCGAATCATTAGTTGTATTGGCCTTAATTTTTTTCTTCCCCATTAAAATGTTTGTTAACAAAGTCAGTTCGATTAAGGCAGGACTTTACGTCTATATAAAAGTACATTAAAACAAATTATTTTAGACAAAATACACAAAAATTGTTTATTTATTTTATGGTTTTTAAATACATACGTAAATATTTTCTTTTTTGTTTCGAGTTTGCTTTTTTTTTACTTATTTATTAAATTTTTGGTTTTTTATTTAGTTTTTATCAGCATCAAGTTCGAATAATTCCTATCGTCAGTGTTCGTTTCAAAATATTTTTCTACATTCAAAAGAGTTTGGTCAAAGAAGATGGATGTTTTTCTTTTTTTCTATTTTAGGAAAAAGTAGAACGAAATGAATCGTTGTTTACACAAAAACAATGTCAAAAAAATAATATAATGTAATAATTGAAAAATATAAAATTATATAACATAATATATAAATACATACACCTAAGACGTTGCTACACTTGAATAACAAACAAAATTTATTTAAAACAAATTAGGAAAAACAAAAGCGAAAGAAAGAAAGACATAGCACACGTTAAGAAGCACGACGGGATAATGGAAGGAAGTAAATCGTCGCATATTTTCGTATATTTAATAATTATAACGACTGATTATTATCGATGATTTGTTATGGAGACTAAGCGCAATAGCATTCGTTTACAATCGAAAACTTAAAATAAAATGTAATTTTACTCATAGCCAGGGACACACATCGATACTCCTTCCATCAAAGTGTTATGAACTGCTTTTTTTTTTTTAAACGCCAGGCGGAGATATCTCTCCGTCCGAAAATATGATGGACGATTTGATTTGATATGATTCTCGCACAAATGCATTCGTATTCGTTCGTCGTTGACTCGTTGCGGTAACTTTAAATGCTATTAACAGAAAGTTGAATCCTTGCGATGTTAGTTCATTTTCGGTTAGAACATCTGCTATGTCTGTGTGCTTTGTTCCAAGTTCTAGCAACTTATCAAAGTAATCAAGAGCGAACGATAAAAGTAAGGAATAGTTGCAACTGAACGAAGAGTTCAATGCAAAATGTGCATAATGTTCAGGAGAGCGCAGGTAAGGTAAGTCGATTAGCGGATCGTTTCAATGATATGAATGAAACATTTTACCGCAACGTTCACATTTCATAAACGACGACCGATCATTTTATGATTTTGCCTACGTGATATAGAAACGTCTATCTGAGTGCCAACTGCAACAGTCTTTTTGTAGATATTGAAAATTAGCTCTATTTTTGGATTGTCTCAAAAGATGAGTCCGCTAACTAGCGTAGACTATATGTTTTTTTCGGTTATGAACTTTAAAAATAAAAGTTCGAAATTCATTTAATGAATTACATAACATGCAGCGTGTTACTGCTCTAAATGCTTCAGTTGGTCAGGATAATCATAAGTCATAGTGCAAAAGTAATGAACAATTACAATTACAAAAAAAAAAAAAAAAAAAAAAAAATATTGTTTTCTTTATTAAAATAAAATAAAAAAAAGAAAGTAAAATAAATGAATTTTTCGTCGACTTCATTGAATTATATCAAAAATTACTAATTTGCTCTACGATTAATTTAGATTTTCCAAAAATTTCGTTTTTAATTTTTTCAATAATCCAATTAAGATAATCATTGTTAAGCATTTTGGTTCTTTTTTTAAGTTATTTTCAATAATTTCTTAATAAAAAATATTACTTATGTTACGCGATTGTTTCTAAATACGTTGTTCATCTATCGCTTAACGCTTTTGTGTTTTATTTACTTCTATACACATATATAAAATTAATTCTTAATAGTAAGTGTTTGCCCTAAATCATTGTTCAATCGTCCAATCGTTTAATCAAATTCATTTAGTGCGTCCTGGTTTTTGTGGTGAATTGATTCTCATTCTCATTCTCATCATCATCATCATCATCATCATCATCATCATTATCATTATCATCATAATCTTTCATTATTTCACTAAGCCATGGCCAAGTCATCGAAAGCTGGTGTTATATAGCGGCGAGGTAAATCTCACGCTTTTGCTCCCGGTATCTTTGACAAGACCTTGGATAAATCAACTCCAGTCAAAGCATTAATTGAAGGTGGCAGTTGGGCCACTAGGCGTGTGACGTCATTGGTTACATTATCCGTGCCACCGAGTAAAACAATTTCATCGGTTTTAGCCAAAGGCGCTGCGACTTCGGCAGCGATCTATGAATTTAAACAAAAGGAAAAGCGAAAAAGCTTAAATGTTTAAAGCATACGTGTTTACGTCAAGCCGACACTTTTATGTCTTTTCACACACACTTGATAAACATGTTATATTAAACTATTTGATTTATATTGAAAAGAGTTCTTTGAAGGTTAGGTCGATGCAAGAATAAAAAATGAAGCATTTCGGCAACGACATGGCCTTACTCTTCCGCATAAGCTAGATGGAACTTTTAGTTGGCCCTTGAACCTTTGGCAGTAGAAGTAGAACGGAAAATGCTGCGCTATGAAGATGTGAAAATTTCCCGCAAAATTCTGATATGAGGACAAAAAACTGTCCGGAACGCAAACGAGACAAATTGTTCGAGGCGTGATAATGTATATTCATCTTATTGCCCGAATCTGATATGCATTTTACCCTCTGTAAAGCTCGGCTAATTATGTTAAGGGGCCTATGAAATATGTCAAATAATTCCTTTAACCAAATAACACAGAAAGTATATAAACAAAAAAAAAAAAAGAAGCGATTATGGCTTTGCTAGAAAAAGCAGTACAAGCGGTTGCGAGGTTTTCTAATATTATTTGTGAGTTAGTTTTGTATGCGTTTGCTTTAAACCGTATTAGGGACGCTAGTATATAACCTAAGCTTTTAATCAAAGCCATAAACCTGCGTCGCTTTTTATACTTAAAAATTGTTTTTAGCTTTCGATAGCTAAACGTTCTTAGCGACAGCTTGTAATGGACAACGGGACGAATGTACTTCAGTGTGTTTAAAATTTAATTCTAGTATCTAAAATTAATAAAAAAGAGGGTATATATAGATTATGTGCCTATGTTAATTAATATGCGTTACGTACTGCTTAAGCAAATCATTCATTCATTCATTCATTCATTTAGTTTGTTACCAACCTTTGGCAGTGACTCTAAAACAATGTTCATAATGGCGGCGTCGCCATATTGTTTATAAACATGAGCCTTCATACGCATACGTTCTGCCTCAGCCTTACCAACCAATTCAATGGCGTGGGCCTCTGCCGAGCCAATTTTGCGTATTTTTTCAGCCTCGGCTCGGGCCATTTCGATCGTTTGAAATCTGGAAAGAAATGTTTCGAAAAAATATAGATGAAAACCAATTAGTTTACATTTGTTTTTTTTTTTTTCTCCACTTGGCGCCACTTACTGTTTGCCTTGTGCTATTGTTTGGACCCGATATGCCTCCGCTTCGGCTGGCAATTTCACTGTGCCCATTAACTCTCGTTCTTTTCGCTGCACCTCCTGTGATTCTATTTCGATTTGTTTACGCCGCTCAACCACTTCAATTTGTATTTCTTCATTTCGTATTTTTTGTCGTATTTTGGCCGCTTGCAACTCATAGGCCAGTTGAGATTCAGCTTTAGCTGTATTAATCTCTTGATCGAAATTAGCTTTTTGCAATTTATACATTCGTGCGTTATCTTCGATTTTCGTATCAGTTGAATATTTGACATCCATTGCACTTTTTTCGCATTCAGCTTCGCGTATACCGGCATCACGATTCGCTTCCGCGACCCCGGCATCGGCATCTCGTTTCACCATCGCTGTTTGTGCTTTACCCAAAGAGGCCAAATACTGAACATCATCGTAGACATCTTTGATGGTAAATGAAAGTATCTCGATGCCCATGCGTCCGACATCAGGCGCGGCGACTTCTCGCACTAAAGCAGCGAATTGATCGCGGTCTTTGTACACTTCTTCGACTGTAAGAGTTCCTGGAAGAGTATTTACGAAATGGGAAAGATCAATTTAGGTAGATCGTGATAAACAGCAAAGAACAATAAAAGCTACGCCGAACAGAAGCCCCGAGCTTTTCCATTCTTTTTTTTTTTTAAACAAAGTTTCAGAAGATTTACTTATGAATAACTTAGCCATCTGATCATTAATTTTTTGGTATCACAAATATGCGAACAATAGATGTGAAGGGCAATGCAAGGTTTTAATAACTCGATTAAAACCATGCAATGTCTATAGCCTATACCATATGAGATAAGCGTACGTTAAGTTTCAGCGGCTGTATGTAAGTAACACACATATACGGTTGAGGTGTACACGCCGTTTATTACAGTAATCGATCTAAAAACATTTTCTGTGCGTTGGAATTATTTTCTGAATTGATGGAAGTATGTCTGTGCGTTAGTCTGCTCAGAGTAGGTCGGAATACTCAAAATATTTTGCTAAAATCCCATTCATTGAGAACGGATGAAATAAAAACGATTTTATGACGAAAATAGGGTCTACCATCGGGAATTATCTGGTTGACTAGTGGAAGAAATGCTTCGAAGCAACAGAAAAGTGG
>NW_023998427.1:312702-327824 GCF_014805625.2 Glossina fuscipes
GAAAATGCTTGGGATCGTTAAACAAAAACGATGGAAATTAATTCAATTGTTCAATATTAAGATTTGTATGAAATATTTATTGATGATTTCATTTAAAATTGTTTTATACGTTACCAAGTTATAACAGCATAGGTTAGACATAAAGTCATGGTTACAGTAAAAGTTCCCATCCATAGATACGACATAGTTTGGCATTAAATAATCACATCACTTATAATTTATTTACGTTTAAAAAAAAGTTTGAAGCTTTATAGCAAATAAAATGAAAATAATTAAAGACAATAAAAAAAAAGTTTGCATGCACACACACACACACTCGTAATTTTATTTGCGGAGGCGAAAGTGCTTTTGCCATTATTCTCCAAATAAACAATAAACGAATAATTCAATTAAAGACGAGTGCCTTCAAGCATCAAGCAATATGGGTACATCTTAAATTCAAATTGAATAAAAGAAGATGCAACGATGAAGCTTTCTTTTAGGCTTTTAACGGTATGTTTGGTGTGTGTACAAGTATGTTTTTTTTCTATAATCTACACCGCTTGTGATACATTGCATATTATGGTTGTGCGGATGTATATAACAAGCGGAAGGGCTTAAGATAGATTTAGCTTTTTTTATACCGATCCGCTAAAAATCATATTCTCAATTGATTTAAACCGATCCGTTCGTCCGTTAGTCTGCCCACGTATTTTTGTGGTAAAGCTAGAGCTCGCAATTTACGAGCTATTCAGACAAACGAGCCTTATTGAAAGTGGGTTGGATCGCCCCTTATTTTTAAAGCATTCATCATAAGAAAAAAAAATTCGCAATTTTCAAAATTTTTCAAAAAAAAGTCGCTTAAGTAATAGGATATCAGTTTATCAAGGCGATATGAAAAATGTGGGTAGAATGGGGTGCTGTTTTAAGTTCCGTTATGTGGGAAAAGGAGCCAATCTTCAATATTTTACAGTAATCGATCATAACACTAATATGCCTTAAAAATCAACTGTACCAAATTTGGATCACGTAGATCTATTTTTCGGACCCCACCCTGTGTAAGCATTTATGTGGAGAGCATTCTAATGTTTAGTGCTTTATGGTCAAGCGTAGGCGCTAGGCGTATAAAGTTTTTGTCAAGAAGATTAATTTTGCTAAATTTGGACCACGTTTGTCCACGTTTAGTCCACGTTTAGTTCACGTTTTAGTTCGTCATCTGTGTAAAGGCTTCAATGAACAGCATGTCTTTATTTGGAAACTAAGTACAATTTTTCGCACTTCATTAGGAAAATAAGGCAGGAATTGTCGGCCTGGTCGGACTATGATGTTTTTATTTATTTTATTCTTATGTAAGCAGTTAAGTGTTATCAGTTATCTCTGCTGCCATCATACTCAATGGATATAATGCTACTTACACCGCCATATTTGTTTCTGAATTAAATTCACATGGTAGTCCCTTCTCCTCTTCTCACTTAACCAATTTATAAATATTTGGGTGTTTCTGCTTTCTTTTTGTAAAGTAAGTTTTGTACGTTCTTAATGCAGTAAGTTGAGATGTGCTTATAATCAACAAGACAAATTTCGATATTCACTATTTGTGGTGTGTAGGAATTAATGATCGTTCGCGATTTAGTCAAGTTAATAGGTTGGAGGGAAAGTTCTGTCGTATTTTATGCATGTAATTCGCTTTAACACAAACTCGAGAGATTTAATGTGACCTCCAAGTGTTGTACGGTGAATGCCTAACTTTTCTGCAATTTCTCGACTTGTTAAATATGGATTATTTCCCAACATGGATCGGAAATCATCATTATCGATCGTTTTCTTTGGAGGCTCAGATCCCCGGAATGAAATTTGCTAAACCATCTTTGACAAATACGAACAATTACAATATCTTTTCCAAATACCGGACATAAATTTTTATATGCAACCGATGACTTGCTTCCTTTTAGGAATTCATCAAAAATGTGGTGTCATAAATGCAGTTTATCTACTAACATGTTTTTCACTTTAAATATCATAAGTAAAAAAATCCGAATGACTCACTAGCGAGATGTTACAATTTTTATTTACAGGAAAAAATTACCCCCCTATTTAAAATATGACGGAACTTTCCCTCCAATCTATTATTTTGGCTAAACAGGTTTTTATATATCAGTTTATGGGAGTTTGAGAGACCTTAGGTTAAGGCAGGAAAGGAGATAAGAGTGCCGATAATATACATCGGCTTTTTCGATAAAAAAAAAATTATTCGAAAAAATGGATTTAACGAATGATTCTTTTCCCACCAAAAATAAATATTTTGCTTACTACTGATTAGTCACTTGTGATTGTAAGGTTGGCCATTATTTAATCTGGTTTTCATTTTCGATATGTGAAAGCTGGAAAACTAGAGGTCAATGATCGACTTCCGCATATGCAGCTGGTCGGAAAGGCTATCAGTGTGAGAGAGATTCGTTAGAGAAAGGTGTCAGTGTCTCGGTTAAGAAACTAAAAGTTTTGTGATGATATGTTTTAACATAACTATGAATTCGCTTATTTATAGAATTACTTTTTGAAGGGTGCGGTACATTCGGTACATTCCAGTACTAAGGCGAAAGACAAACAATCCGTCCAATAAAAACGAATATCCTTAAAATTTCCAGCGTATTTTTCCAAGTATACGTACGTCGATTAATTGATCTTTTTTCGATTTACATTTGTTTTAGTTACTTTATGAACCCCAGAGCCCCTTAAATTAAAGTTTTCGCGCGAGAATACCTTCTCACTTTTTCAATATCTCCTTCGTAGATTATCATCGGAGATTATTATCTTTTTTTGTATTCAACCAAATTGTCAAAACACGCTCTTTTAAAATGTTGCAGTGGTGTTATCTCTGAAGGAAAAATTTTATTTCTGATATCCCAGAATTTCAACTGCTTACGGAATTCTTCTAAAATACCTTATTGTACCTAGCTTGTAATAATTATTATGAAAATAACAACATTAGTAGATTTTAAGGAATACGTTACAAGCCGTTAAGTATTAATATGTCGATATTTAATGTGTGGATCTGGCGTGAAGCGGTAGTTAAACGAGCTCCCGAGAACCATTGGCGGTTAATTTGATTGAATTGGATACGCGTCAGCGTTGCAAGGCAATCCTGCAGGAGAGAGGGAATATTCCAAGCACTGGGGTACCAGAATGAAAGTCAAGGTACGCTCCAAACTTTCCTCTCTGAGCGAGGAGGGGCCAGCAGTCGGATCTAACATATTGGGTTAACTTGCTGCGTTCAAAAATGTGATTGGACATATCAGCTTCGACCAAAGTTTTCACATGGTATGTTAATATGCAGGCGTCGCGCCGAAGGATCTTGGCAAGCACCAATCCGCATTTCAACCAATACTGTCACCTCTATTCTAAGCAGGGTACTCCTGACTTTGAGAGTGGGCAATCTGACGCCCGTGGATACCATAGTTTTTAGCATGCTTTAGAATTATTATCATAATGATTCTTATATTATTTACTTTTATACTTCTGGCATTTCATTAAAATTGACGTTCAGAAATGTCAAGTACTACGTTCGCCTTTTTATGACAATAATATATATACATACATATATATGTACGTGCTTTTAAAGCAAGGAAATCAACATTTAGTCATGTCATGCCATGGCATATACGAATTGTGAACATGTCCGTATATTATTTAAATGATGACAGATACTAAACATTTGCATAAATTTTATAAAATACCAGACCGTGATAAGAGAAAAAATGAAATAAGTGAGTTTTTTTGTCATTCCATTTATATATTTATATATATATATATATGAAAGTTCCCTCAGCTGCAATTATTGTTTATTACTCGTCATTGCAAAGATTGTGCAGAACAATTATGGTCATGCAAAACGTTTTCATGTAATAACTACACGACAACTGCGATTGTATCCTGCATCACTGATGGCGCAGGGTACATTAAGCTTGTGCGGACATTATAATATCCTGAAGGGCTTAGCATAGACCTATCGATTATTATACCGAGCCAATCAGAATCATTTTTTTAATTCGATCTAAGTTTGCCTCTCCGTCCGTCTGTCCGTTTTGTGTCTGTCCACGTATTTATTTGTTGAGCCTACAAGTAGTACCAAATTTTGAGATATTTTGATCAAACTTGGGACACTGACATCTTTCGGCCCAAGAACAACGCTATTGAAAATGATTCGAATTAGTTCATTTTTTCGACCACTTCCAATAAAAACTGGCATTTTCACAATTTTTCGACAAAAGTGGCTAAATAATAGTAGTTTCACCTTTTAACTTAGTATCAAAAGTTTGGTTTGGTTGGTGGAGCAAATTTCTGTCTTATATAAACCAATTTTCAATATTTGATGGCGAACATTTTTTTTTATAATAGCAAATTAACAAACAAATTAACTTTATTGAATTTGGGTAATGTAGGTTTTTTTTAAACCCTAACATATCTAGGGGTTATCATGAAAAGCAAGCCCTTATATGGAAAGAAAGTCTAATTTTTACTTTCTGCTTATTGTAATTGAGAAATAATAAAATTTTTATAAAGTAAGTAAAATTTCCTTAATATTAAATCCCGCCATGTGATGTTCTGGGAATCCTCCAATGTGCGGGCTTTCATGAAACATATGCCCTCGGCATGAAAATAATGTGCAATTATTGGTATAAGTGAATAACTGTGCCAGGCGAGGTGGAGCACCGTCTTTCATTAATTGGGGCAATCATCCCTCTCTGGAAATTTAGTGGTTACAGACGTTCTGACGCGAGATATACGTTAGGATTTGATTTTGCCGCAACGTCAATAATATGTCATTAGTGCCCGCTGAAAGTTGTTATCCGTATATAAGACTGCGGCAAAGTCGAATGCGTGAATTATTCGTCAGTTGCTAGTGCGTGTTGAGATATATTAGTTCAGGTTAAATAAAATTTATATCTGTAAAGACTTGACTTATGATAGGGCAGATGACGTTGTCGATGTTGAGAGGTGTAGGTGTTGATAGAACTGAAAAAGTTTGCAGACTAGGTGGAGGATGTGTTCGCATTTTATAGAATGATGAGCATAGCTCTGCAGGTCCTAAGAAGATTGCGGCTGCTAGAATTCAAACTTGTCTAAATTTGAACTGTTTCGATGGAAAGCGCGAAAGCGGCTTCGTAACGTTTAGTGGATTCGTTGAAAAGATCAGTTACTGAACTTACTTTGCTTAGGTAAAAAACGAAACTATTAGGAGCGTAGCGATGTCTGAAAGGCCCCATACGAAAATCTAAAAGCCGGGTGAAAGAACTTGAACTATTTTGATGACAGTAGTATTCGCAACGAATCTTATGGAAGATGTTTTGAGTACATATTGGAAGATAGTATTTATTCTGCCATGTAATTTCTATTCAAATCAATAGGGTTTGGAAAATCTGTTCTGAGAATTGTCCGCATGTGTCCATGAAGCATCTTCGTTCACAATACGATAATGGAAGTTCGAATTGGATAATCGATTGACGTAACGAATTCATCGAATAGTTTACAAGTGACAAGCATGAGATACGCTTGTGGGCTCATAAGCATTGGAAGCAGAGCACCCGGTAAATGGCCATAATGAAGACGCCGATATTCATATAGAAGAAAAACATCGCGACATAGAGCGGGATGATCAAACATATATATCTCAAGCGACTGTAGCGCGGTAAGCGTAAGAGAAAATATCCTGCAACAAACGTTTGACCTGCACAATCAAGCGAGATCTCACTATAAGTTGTCGGTCTGAAACAATGTAAAAATAACATAGCATCGCGGAAACGTAGATATGAAATTTTTCAAAGCCTGTAAAAAGCATACAGGACTTAAAGGAAATCTTGGATTTTTTCATTACTTCAACATATTTTTATGAGCATATCAATGAGCCGACAAAGCACATTTCATCCGAAATTGAAAGAAAGTTCAAATCGTTATCCATTCTGAGGTAAGAATTTATTGAAGTATTTCCCTCCCTGCTCCCTGCTTCGGGAGCTTTGAATTCGAATTTTTTGTTTTAAATATTGTTTCAATTTCCCGCTGCAATGTGGACGACTTTGCTTTACACAATAACAACATGACAAACTGACGAACGTAGAGCAAGACAAACATTTTTAAAACTCTTCAAAATGATTTTGCACAACAGCAGAAAAACTTAGTGTACACTCGCTCTTCCTCGTCCTGGGAATAAAAATTGATTGTTGTTCTTTTCTTATTGCCTGGCTGATGTTGCATTTCTTTATTCACCAACAGAACAAAACACCAGACCAGATGTAGCCTTAAACAATTGAATTACAACAAGGACACATACGTATATATTGCAAGGATAATGCAAAGTTAAAGAAGAAAGAAATATTATTAAAATCCGAAGGAAAAAAATTAAGAAAATAATAATTGAAGTTTTTTAATTTCCCTTGAAGAAGAAGAATACGTGAAAGAAAAATTGTTGCTTTCGGCATGCGTTCATTTGTCCGCCTATACGTTGCAGATATGCGTGCCTTTGTTTGCAATATCCACGAATACAGATAGAGCGAACTTAAAGGCATATATTTTCTGGATCTGCCTAATCATTTTTGGTCGTTCGTGTGCCCTTGTAAAAGTTCATTTTTCAGCTTACTTTTCAATCCGTTCGTCTACTACTCGTTGTTTATCAGTTTTTCCGCTTGTCAGGTCTTTCCACTTATCAGCCTTCCCGTCTGCTACCGCCAGATTTTCTCATCGTTCAGCAATCACATATTTCTATTCAATTCATCTGTCGTTTTCCCTTTTTTCTACAGTATTTTTACGCCTATCCTTCCCTTCATACATAAATTCAGCAGATTGTCTTTTGCCCGTTTTTGAAATGCTCACGATCACAAATACCCATCAAAAGAGTCTTTGCTTAAAAGCGACAATATCAATAATAGCCGAATGGAAATGGAGATGCAATTCGAAAAAAAAAAAAAAAAAAATTGTTAAGCGAACAAAATAATAGGTGCTTGTATGTATTTTGAACAGCGATCTCTATTAGCGAAAATGATGAAGTGATGCGAAGTATCAATGTGCACAACATTTAAATTCGATGATTTTGTTCTTTCCCTACATCAAATTATCATTTCTCATTTAGTATGATTGAGTTATTCAGTGTATGGAGACACTACTTACGCAACGCTTAAAATTGCATTCATGCAAATATTTGTTACTTTTGTTGTTTGATCTGCAGATTCAAAGATTTTTAGAAGCTTATGGCAATGCCGTTCCGTCATTGTCGGTGATTTTGATTTCAATGACAAAGAACGGCGTGGAGGATGAAGCCCTAGGAAATGAAAAAACTTTCGAACAGCTTAGGAGTTGATGAATCAAGTGTTTCTAAAGGCTTGCATGCGTTGGGAAAGGTTCAAAAGGAGGTAAAATGGCTACCATATGAATTGGCTGAAAATGCAATTTCGAAACAGTTTCGATAACGCGGTTTTAGTTCTGGCCAGGCAAAAAAAGAAGAGTTTTGTGTGCCGTATGGGCGCTGGGAATGAAAAGTGAGTCTACTACGACAATACCAAGGGCAAAAATTCGTAGATTAGGAGAGGAGCGTCAGCCATATCGCCACTGAAGTGGAATATATTCATGGCTATTAAGTTTTACTATCTATGCTTATGGTGGCATCAGAATAGTGCAATGTCGTAAGAGCTGCTAAAACCGAATCACAAATTGAACGATATATTGCTGCCAAAACAGGCTGGCAATGGCGGTTAACAGATGCAAAGGCATCCTCTTGCTTGGCAATGCTCGGCAAAACCTTGCAAGAGTTTGTCAACGGTACACTGCTGCTGTACTCAGCGCACTCATTCGACATACCGCCTTCTGATTACCACTCATTCCGATTGATGTATGATTTGGCTGGCACGCGATTCCGAAATGCTGAAGAAATGCGATAATGGATCGATAATTCGATCGCTGCCAACCTAATATCATTCTTTCGACTCGGTGTCGCCATTTTGCCGGAAAGATAGAAAAAAGTTGTGATAAACGATCGAAAATGTTTCGATTATTTTAAATTGTACCGATTTTACTCAATTTCCTTTTTAATTTGCTGTCTTCAAGTAAAAAAAAAATGATCAAAATACATGCAAGCACCGAATAGATTAAGCAAAGCTATTTTAAAACCCGACGGTCGTAATTACTGAAAACGCATCTATTAGCTAAAGTTATGTAAGTGTATTTATTTCCTAATCGAACAAAAAAAAAATACATATAAAAAAATTAATAATAAATTTATGTTAACTAACGGAATATGGGATGCTGTAGGCATATGAGATTTCTCTTTCGGTTTGTATTTGCATTTAAAAATCTGAGTCAGAGGTGTCCACGAAGACTATAAGTTGAGTCAATTTAGTTATGGGCTATCAAGTGCTGTTGCGTAACAGCAGCCCAGTTTCAAAATCGATCATAAAAATCAGATACTTTTCGTAAATACATAAAACCTTAGTAGGTAGTATGTAGAAAGTATAAACACGCCCAGACTAAAACTAAATAACTTACTAGGACCCAATAAAAGTTCAATACAAAGTCGAATGCAATTAGTCTAAAATTCGGTCTGCGTGACTGAACGGTTTAGTAGGACCGCCAATTGCCTGAGATTGACACAATTCAAGTTAAGTGAAACTTGTTTGAAAATGTCTTTAAATTTCTTTCACTTCTTTATACACTTTGTGGGCTCACATTTGGAAATTCAATTAGTTGCTCTTTGTTCGTCTTTACTACGGATAGACTGTTTTTATTTGAATGATGAAAATGGATTGAGTTATTCACGATTAAAGCTTGCCCTTGAATATTTAAGTTAGACGGACAAAGCTCTTTGTCGCAAAGGGCAAAGATGGTACAATTTCATTGATTTTATTTTCAATTTTTGATTCATTTTCCTTTATTTCGATTCGAATTTTTTTTATTCAATATGCAATCACACTGCAATCATTGACTGACTGACTTGTCTACTCATAAAAAAAAGATCACAATTGAAAAATTTTAAAGCTTTGCAAATTTAACTTTGATTATGTTTCATTTTTTATATTCTATTTATCACTCTTGAGAACGTGAACAATAACCGCCGTTAACCATTCCGTTTCCATTAGAATGTAACGCGTATGTGAACAAGACGGCGTTTAGCAAAAGACTGCCGCTACAACATAGACGAGTGGCCTTAAATGAAAATGAAAGTATATTGCCAGAACCTATTACAGCCACTGAAAAATGTTTGCATAAAAGATATAAAATGCTTAGGACGACGAAGAAGATGATAATTGAGACACTTGACAGTTTTACTTTGCGTATACTTGATACTTGACTTTATTAAGAGTTGAATATAGGATAAGTTAATGATATGCTGCGTGAATATGAGGCGTTATTCTTATTACTATTCTTATTACAATTATTACTATCTTATTACTATATAAGCAGCGACGAATAATTCTAAAGGATTTCTTAAAAATATCTCATGCTGACCTAGCTTCGCTATATCTACAACTTTGCCTATCTATTTGCTGGCGACATTTTCAAGGACTCGTCGCATAGAAACAAAAGTTTGGATTCTAGATTTTACTCTGTAAAAGAACTACGATAACGAAAATAAGAAGAAGAATCTCTTTTGAACGAGAGTAGAGCGATAAGGTTAGATGTCAAGAATGAATGCAACCTTTATAACCATAGTCGATAATTAGAGCCTAAATATTTTGCGAGCGCTTAAGCGTAAGCAAAGCAGTGACATGGACTGCAATTCAATATGAAACTTTAATGAAGTTCATATACGGTTCGGTTTACTCAAGAGATCACGAGAGAATTTAATTTACTTAAGAAAGCCCGGAAAATTATATATTGTTGAAATTTATAAGCCTTGTTTAGCTTTATCAAGAATTATGAAGAGGAACGAAAAATTAATGAAAATTTTAAACCACGGCCATCGGGATAGAGAAATGTTGTTAGGTTGTGATTGATAGAACCGATAGAATCATTTTTGAAAGCCTATTGAATATCGCGAGGCAATTGACTAATTGATCCGTTCAAGGAACTACGCATTAACTTTGTAATTACCTTAGTTAGTTGATTAACCAGGACTTTGTTTCTACTGTTTGTGCAATGCGAATGTAATTCTCTTAATTGTTTTAACCGTTATGTAACTTGTTAACTTTCATTTATTTATATGTTTAATATGTTGTAAGATTTTTGTTCAATTGTGTTGTTGCTAACCGCTTAAATTTCTATTTTTGGTTAACTAAGGGCTTTCAGTTTGCGGTTAGGTATAGATGCGTACGTGTTTGAGTGTATATTTTGCATGTCGGCCTTAAGTTTTCAGTTCATAATTAAATTTCTTTTACGCCTTGGCCAACCATTAAAATGGTACTAAGTCTTAACGTTCATAATCATACATTAAGCACATTAACTTAATAGAGCGAATGAAAGGAAGGTCCCTTCTGCGTTAAGTCAATTATTTAATGTGAAATGCGTTTACATTTTCATATTAATATAATATTTTACTTATTTAAAAACAAGTAAGAAAATTATTTAAGGGCATGGCCGAGCAGAGAATACCCTACACCATACTGTCTAATACAATTCTTATTTTTTATTAAAGAATACAAAAATTCTATCTTGTTTCTACGCAAAGGCATGTTCTTTATGCGCGTATTTATCGGGAAGCGGGCCCAAAATGCAACCTAATACAGTGCAAGTTTAATGCTTACATAGGGTGAGATCCAAAAGTAGGCGTAGATGCTTCAAACTTTTTTGTAAAGTTCATTTCTTAATACAAAGGATGAATTTTTGTGGAAATTCGCATACGCGGGTAGGATCCAAAAATTAGCCTGAGATGGTTCAACTTTGATACAGTCAATTTTTTTATGTTAAATTTCGTATTATGATATAATCTTTAACATGAAGCATTGAAAATTATATCTTTTTGTCGTATAAGCTTCAGTTTTCGTTATATAAGAAAGGGTTCAAAAATTGCCCCAGCCTGGCCAAAGTTTTCATATCAAATTGGAATGTCGAACTACTATTACTTAGTCATTTCTCCCGAGAAATTTTGAAAATTGAAAATTTTTCTTATCTTACGATTTTTCAGAATAGGACGTTACATAGGAAAGGAGTTGAAAAAGTGAAACGATTCGAACCGTTTTCAATAGCGTTCGTCCTTGGGTCAAGAGACGTCACTGTACCAAATTATTTTAAAAATTGCGATCCATAACTTAAACACATATATACATGGACAGATATCAGGCGGACAGACGGACAGAGAGGCTTAGATTAATTCAGACTATGATTTTGAATTGATCCGTATAGTAAAAGATGGGTCTATCTTAAGCCCTTCTGCGTGTTACATACGTTTGCATTAACGTAATAATAGAGTATCAGCGAGCAGCCGTAATTAATCAATATAGGCCGGATGAATATGTGAATACGTATATGTTACGTTTAGAGAAAGTTCCAAAAAGGAAGGGGAACACAAATTTACGAAACTTAGATAGCCTGCAATTCGATGAAAGTTATTTTAAATGTCAACCTTGTGAATCCAAATGTCTCGCCCGACCCAAGGACGAAAAAAATTGAAACGAATCACAATTGAATCTAGCGATCTGCCAATCTAATATTTAAGAGAAATATTTGCCGATTGGCCTAGAGACATGTGTTTTCGGATGATGAATCATAGATTATAAGTTTATTCAATCAGCTTCGCTTGTATGTTCCCCTTCTCTGTCATACGTGCCCTTCTTGCGTTCATAGGTGGTCCTTTTATCAATCTACTTTTCAATATTTTCTTGGTCCTTCTATGCTATTAGTCATTCCGTCTATCCTTCCGTCCACTTACTACTATTTCGCTTTGGACGTTTAGAAAAAATTCAAGTGAAAAATTTGAATTTCACACTAACATTGAAAGATAGCAGCGAAGTGAGTATGGACAGACGCCTATATATATATATATATATATATTCTGTATATTTTCTCTGTCAGTAAGCAAAATAAATTCCTGTATAGTTTGAAGTATGCGTGCGGATATTTTCATTAATTTGTCCTCGAAAAAATATATAGCGTGCGAGCAACATCTCACACAATCACCCATAGTATAATAAAAAGCAGAATAATAATCCTTCGATTAATGTGAATGCGGCACAGTCAATTTACATTTTTTCATCATTTTAACGAATGTTTGCTTAATAATTTAATTGTCTATTATATGGTTACGGAGCTAATGATTTATATTTGAATTTATATGATCGCAAAGTTCTAATTGTTTAGTAGCTATGTCGTAACATGAGAGCCCGCTTATAAGTCTGTTTGATAATAAGATGGCCTCACAAGCACATCTGTACTTGCCATCTATAATTTACTCTTAATTACTTTGAATTACATCACCGCACTATCTCAGTTCTATTGAAAATGCTTTGAAATTTTCTCTATAAATGTGTATGTATTCATTATATATATATATATATAATGATGCGAATTCTTTCATTTTATGCTTTTCATATTTGTGAAAAGTTCTGCTAACGTTACTTTGTTGTCACAGACAAAAAGTGTGCCATGTAAGGTTAACCTATTAATATGATTTGTTATATCGTGCGCTGCTTGCTGGACGAAAGCATTTTAGGATGTATGCAACATCCAGAATGACGATGTGTTTGTTTCCTATACTTTCGTTACATTGAACGATCTAAGTAAGTCTGGATAACTGATGTCTGTCCGCGTATTTTTGCATTCAACGTACATATATCGCAATTGTTGAGACATTTTATAATGGACCGACGATGAATTCTATTGAAAACTGCATCGGACTGCATTTACGACCAATTCCCTCATAAGGCTTTATTTTGAAGAGGTCTTTATTTACCCTCGAGGAAACCGGTGCAAATGGCTATTTTGACTCATTAAATGAGTGTAGAAATTTTGGATGGGGTGAGACCATCTATTTAAAACCCTTTTCTTATAAATATTCTGATAAGAAAGAAATCTTACAACAAGGTCTAGTATTTTATGATAAAAATAAGTGCAAAATAGTTCATACGATATATAAATATACTATGCCAAAATCGGACCCCATTGGTCTATTTGTTGCATCTCTTTCCCGATAAGGGCTCCCATTAACAACGAGCTTTTTCGTTTACGGCAAGATCTTAAGTGATTATAATAAATTTGATGCATGTTGGTTGCATTCTTCGATTGTCTCGTTTAGAACACTTTTCGAAATTTCCCAATTTTAAATTCTTGAGAACACTTTGCAAAAGTTGACGTGGCATGCGTAGTGTATTTTATTGTCATATTCGTACGATGCCTAGCGTTTTAACTTGTTTTAAGATTTAGGAAAAACTAAAACAACTCTTCCCAGCGACCATTTTTATGATTTTTTATAAATAATTTTCAAAAATTAATTTAAAAAAAAAATTGCTATTAATGTCCAGTTGGACTAAAAGCAAATTAAATTTGTGACCGGAATTTCTACTTTGTGTATATGCCCATGTATATTGTAATATGAAGTTAGATATGTGAGGAATTGTACCAGTGTGTATGATCAGAGATTACGATACGGTGTCTCAGCAAGCAAGATCGTATTGAATTTCACGTGATTTTTAAGCTGTTATTATATAACTGTCATTGAGATGATATGTGATAAATATAACTTGTATCAATTGGGTCTATTTTACACATCACAGCAAATTTTCGTCAGTTGATTTGCTGAATAGAAGAAGAAGAAGAAAAGGGAGGAGAACAACAAATTGCACACTGATTCAGCGAATTGAGTCGTTACGAATGTTGCTGACTAACTCGCCTAGACATGAATTGGAAGCTACAGATGTGCACTTGAATGAATATTTCTTTTCAGTAGAATTTGCTGAATAGTTTATGTAATGGTATAAATATATTGTCGGGTGTATGCACTTTTGTTTTTGACAATTACGCTATTTATTGTACTATATAACAAATATCCGAAACGAAAAGACATATATTCAAATTTCAAAAGCATGGAACATATTTCATACAAATAGTGTTTTCCTTACCAATGCGATAATAATAATAATAATAATAATAATAATAATAATAACAATAATAAACTTACCCAATATAGCGCGTAAGTGTCCTTCAAGTGTTTGGAGAATTGTTTGTTTGATTTCATTAACGCTTTTGCCCAAAAATTGTTCGCTGGCTGTACCCAATAATTCGTCGGCCTGATGATGAAAATAATAAACATTCATCATCTGATTTAATAGCAACGGTAGCCAAATTTTAATTGTTATCGATTTGTACGTTGGATATGGATGATAATTTATATGATGCACATATGATGATAATGGAGGTCGAGAGAAAGACAATGTTGCGATAGAGATAGATAGATATATAGAGCGAACGAGAGCGGTAGCAGTGATGATAGTGGTAGCAGTTTATTTTACATGTAAATTTGCGCAAAAGCCAACAAGAAAACGCCAGCAACGCGCAACATATGCATTAAATAAATGGAAAAAAGAAGAGAAAACATATATAAACTTTAGAATCGTATCGTAAAAAACTAAGTAAAATATAATTTAAACGCATTCAAATTTAATCGTAAGCTTAAGATAAAATATACATTTACATATGCATTTATATGTAATGTAATGTTTGTCGTATCATACATACCTTCTAATATAAAAAACTCTTTTTTTTTAAAGGAAATTTTTCAATAAATTCTACTACATGTTGCCAACACACGGTATACTCAGATAAATATTAAAATGAAAAATAAGAAAAAATAAATAAATAAATAAATAAATAAATAATTTTATTGAAATAGATTCTTTACAAAATATATAAAATAATAATTAGCAGCAAAATAAATTTAATTACATTAAAATAAAATATAATAATATAAATAAACGACAATCACTTACCTCCTCGTATTTATCGTAAGAGCTTGACTGTATTTTAAATAAGAAAAAAAAGCAAAAGTATAAAAGAAAATATATATCGAATTGAAATTACAATTGAATATGTGATGAATAAAATAACAAAAGAAATTAACTAAGAATGACGAAAAATAGCAATATTCGCGCCTACAATCACAACCTGAGATACACACCACACATTACACATTTTTATTTATTTATTTCTTTATTTTGCTTGTTTTTTTTTTT
>NW_023998427.1:327924-519100 GCF_014805625.2 Glossina fuscipes
TGGACATAACTCGAGATTACTATGCAATGTTTACGTCAATTTTCGTCAAATTTACTAATGCCTCTGTTTTAGCTCAAGCAAGCAAGCAATAAACATCTCTACCCATGAATAGTCAACATAATGTAGTTCTCCTTTGATCCTAATGAGAGTAATTTCAGATTTTCAGATAAAAGTTTTTCCTTTTGCCGATTTTTGATGAGCACGATTTCTTTTCAAACTTCATCGGAAGAATCGATTCAACAATAGACGTTTGAATTTGGCATTTTTTGCTTCTTAAGCATTAGTTTCGCTAATGCATTATCTCGGAGATCATAAGAGGGAATATTTGCAATATTAATAAAGCTAAGTTAAAGTGTAACGGGGATGTCATAGTTTAGATTAGGTTTACTTCCGCGATACTCAAAGAATTACGGAGCCAATATTGCGGGCCTATAGTCGCCTATAGCCTCCCCCCAGTTTAGGGCCAGTGCATGTTCGAGTGTTACCGATGGAACGGCCAGTAAGTAACATTTTTATCAATCTCCAGTGGTGTGTACCGCAGATAGTCAAAAAAAGAATTCTATATATATATGCAGTGAATAGTTAAAAAACGTAATCGATTAAAAGGAACGAAAAAAGTCATATTCGTTCTAGGACGAATATTGGATACTCATCACCCCGATTAAAAACATTCGTAAAAGTTCGCGAAAGTGCGGAAAATATATATCACAGTCAACTTGAAAGCGATATTTTTTTTTGTTAATTTTCATCGATGTGTATTTAGAATATGACTTTATATGGAACTTGGTCTGATCCAGTTCGTTTTTTTTTTTTATAGGATTCAAGCATGCTCGAGTTTTAAACTTTGAAAAAAATAATTAAGAAATTTCCGATGTGAAAATGGATCAAATCGGTCGAAGGATCCGTAAATTGAGAGCACGTATAAGGAAGCAATAATATTAGTTTGGGGAAAAAGAAATCCATTATTTTTTCATATAAAAATTCAAAACCTAATATGTGTTGTGCTTAATACGCAGAAACTACACGAGATAAATTCATAAAAACTTGAACATATATTCTATGGGCGATGCTATGGTGGAAAAAGTTGACCATGCCCGCCCAATATTTTAGAGTATGAAAATTGGGCTCTTTCCCATTTAATTACTCTTTTTTTAGGACAATGATGATGGGCATAAAAGATTCCGTCATAGCTGACAATAAGTTTTTTACTTGTTATAAATATATTTGCATTCTTTCCTTCCCTTCCATATATAATTGAAGTTGATTGAAGAAACTTGGAATACTACAAATATTGTTGCGTGATAAACAGAGCGCTCGTGTGCATAGCCATCACTATAATTAATGCAATTAGGGAATAAAACTTTTTTAAAGTACATTAGACTATACAAACACCTCATGGAAAAGCGAGGAAAGGCATTGAGGATTTTTGAATTTTGGATTTTTGTTTTTTTTAATACTTGATACTTTTTTAATCAACAATGTGAATCATCTGCGCACTGAAAAAGTACTTAAGCACGCCTTAGCTAGGTTTCATTTGCGAGTTTCGACTTCTTTTTTTTGTCGTTATGTATGCATGCAAGAGATGGAGAGAGAAACGTTCTGCCAAAACTGTGAAATCAGTTGGCGCTTTGAGCTAGTATGGTTGCTCTAAGTTATTATTGATTATTTGGAGCTGCATTTGTAAGGGAAAATAGCTGAAAATTGGGAATCAAATAAAATTCAAATAGAATTGTTTTCTTGCAAACGGCTAAAGCAAACAAAAAATTTAAAAATTTCTGAAAGATTAAGTAAATTAGTTCATTTTTATACCCATCACTGTAGGATGAGTGTATATTCGTTTTGTTTTTTTTTTATAATATATATAAAACTCCCAAAAGGAAACTTCAGCTTGATCAGTGTGAAATTTTGAGTTGATTTAGCCATGTCTGTCCGTCTGTGTGACTGTGTGATGTATGATGTATGTGGCACTCTCCTGGCCGCAAAAATGAAGATATTAACTTCAAATTTGGTAGAAACAATGAAAGTTTCTGAACGATGGTTGGTATTGATCATGATCCAAATTGATCACAACAGATGCACGCAGTGGAGCGTAAACGGAACGCAACTCATTTTTTTTTTTTTTAAATTTTTGGATTTTTGCTCGTTACTCGGAAGCTATTAAAGTTAGAAAGCTGATATTTTCCACATTTGCTCGACGAAATACTTTACTCTCCAGGTCCCAAAAAAAAAACGAATCAATCGGCTAAGCTCACAAAAAGTTACGAGTATTTTTTAATTTCATCTTATTCAATTTATTGAGGTTTATTGCTTGTTTATCATACGGCAAATAAGACAGAATTTTGAATTATTTTGTAAACTCCTTAAATGAAGACATAACTATCTGCCTAAAAATGGGTTAATTTTAAAATGACTAGAGGGTAGATACCGCGATTAATTTCGTTTTTAATAATACCAGCGATATGGGTATCAAATAAAAGAAATTGAAGAGTAGAATGAGAAAAGCATAGTGGTGGGTATGAGAGCGATATTCGGCATTGGCCGAATATAACATTATTGTTATTATTTTTTTTGTTTTTTTCGTTTTTTGCCTTTTACTGTAATTGTAATCAACTCTGTACCGTTATCGATCTTCCGATACATCGCAATATAATGTCACTATCACTGCGACAAAGCGCCAAGAATCAACAAATCTGAAATACTCGTCATTCTGCTAAATGTGTTAATCTTATCGCCAACAAGTCTAATCCATTCTACTAAACAGGCAGACAAGAGAGGAAGTTAGTAAAATATATTGTTATTAAATAATCAAGTAATGTTGACGAAAGTATAGGCGAACATCAAGATTGACGGAAAAGGAGTTTTGAGAGCAATAACAGAGCGCTGCGTGACCCTTGAGAACCTCTTACGTTGCCCGAAAATGTTTAAGTAAATGATTTTGTACATTTGTCAACAACATAAATTAAAATGTATATATGTTGTTGCATGTCGATTTTTGTAAAATTTTCGCGTATCAAAAGTAGCTTTTCGCGTACATACATCGGAAAATTGATGCGAGCAATTTCTTTTTGTGCATTTCATGTTCTGATAACATCTTGTCGCATAACAAAGTGAAGCATAGCTTGAATGGAACGATGGTGAGTTAATCTACATACATGTACCTTTTCCTTCCTGGATCAGAGCAATTTATTTTGACGACGATGTCGACGTTACGACTAGACGCCTTTCAAGCGAGAAAACAAGAATCGTCATATCTTTTGCACTTTGAAATCGAATTGTAATAAAATAAAAGCTATAAAGAAATTAATTCACTTTAAGATGTTTTGTGAAAATAAAAAACTTGCCTTTTATCTATCTAAACACAATACATTCTTTATAGGTATAAAAATGAAAAGATATATTTATTCAAATTCGTAGTTCAAGTTCACAGTTCATATCTTTTCTATGAAATTAATTCATTATTCATTTCGTTTCATTTCATTTTTGTTAAAAATTGTACATAACTTTTTCTTTTATTTACGTTTGAATGATATTGTTATTGATTGTATCGTTACAAAACAAAGAAACGTCAACTTTGCTCCTTATTTTCTCATTATTTTCGCGAAATAAATTTCGATTGACAAACGGCATGCATGACTTTCAAGGTACGCCGTTCAAATAAGCGCTGGTTACAATTAAAAGATGAATAATCGTTGCTTTGTTTTTAATTTATTGAATTCTAGAACAAGAAGAAGAGGAAGAACAAGAATAGTAAGAAGATTCCTTAGTAGTGACAATGACTTCGATAGACATATTCAACAATGATGAGACGTTCCAAACCAATGACTATTAATAATGGAAGACATCTATAACGAGAACAAATAACTTGTCTCGAATACAAATATTTTTCGACCATTGACCACTAAACTGTTTAATGTGTCATTACGTGGCCATGGGTTATTACATGACACATATAAATTTAAAACGTATTCTCATATGTAATTAGAAATCACAACAAATTGTGCTCAACTGTTATAGTTAGCAATACAAGCAGGTGCCATTGAGATATCAATAACGATTGAAGGAAAATAATTTACATAAATTATGCCGTAAGTTATGCCATATAAATGGTAAACGTTAGGTTAAGATTCTTATTCAATCTGCGAAACGTAAATCTGAAAGTTTTTAATTTTCTCTTGAAACAGATATTAATCGAAACACCACGACCTTAATGTAGATGATAGCCTGGATTGCTGGGCTTAGATGTAGCATGTTTACATGTGTTGTGTTATTGTGATGGATGCATTCTTTGCCATCATTTGCATTATGTTGCGAAGAATTTCTACTTTTAGCAATGAAAATCTTCCATGGAGTTTTGACGGCTTCATTTGGAAAGGCACTGTCTTATCCTTTAAGATTTACAAAAAAAAAATCTTTACTTTCATCTTTTTATTTTTAGAAATTCCTTACTGGCTTAAAGGGCTTTCCTTAAAATTCCTCAAAAAATAAAGCGTTCTCCTAGTGAAATATTTTTACTTTTCAATAAACTTCAGTAACTGTTTAACCCTGAACTCTGTCCCTCAAAATATCATATAATCGCCCAAAAACAGTATATGCTAAGAATACTTTCAATGAACTAACCTCTGCCGAATATCTGAGCTTAAGGAAGTTGTGAAGAAACTGGAAAATATGAGGAATGATATTATCCTGATCCTGAGCGTGAACTTGATTTTGAATTTGAACTTGAATTTATAGGAGAGGCATGCGCGATTTTCTTACTTGTTTTTACAGAGAACTTATGTCTTGAATTCAGAAAGACTTGCGTCATTTACTGAATGATTCAATTTTTCCGGCTTTAATCTGATAGATAGAAGTTCTATTGTGCTGCGTGGTGATGAGCATAATAAAAACAAAACTACTAAACCAATTTAAGCGTAATCTTTGGTTAAGAGTTGAACGGAAAAACTAATGATAAAGAGAAAAACAAAATTATACTAAAATAATAAAGAATTAATTACGATAATAATAATAATAATAATAATAAAATTGTTTTACTTAACAAAACTTACTTTGTTTAAAAGTCACTTTTTTTTTTTTTGTTTTTGTTTTGATAATTTTAAAAACGAAAGAACATAAAAATAGAGTTGAAATAATTTGTTTTCCAGTTTTGTGTCTGTTTTTTTTTTTTTTTTTTTACATTATAATTAGTGTTTTCTTTCAAGTCATTTCTTTTTGGGATTTTAAGTGGAATTTTGGAAAATTTTTAGTTTTTGGTTAAATTTTTTTTTTTGTTTTTGTTTTTTTTCTTTACATTTCAAATGATTAAATAATAGTAGGGTCGACTTACTTTCATTATTTTACATTGTGCGACACCGGTTACGGTTAACGGTACACCCTGAGCAGTTTCAACATTTTCGCACATAGGATTTAAAGTCATGACGCTTAATGATAATCGTTGAACATCGGTAACTAGCCACCAAGCCCATGCCCAGCCGCCTACTATAGTGCGTTTCTTAGTGGAGCCACAACAGCCACCTAAAAAAAACAAAACAAACAATAAATGTTTATAAAGAGTAAACGAAAGGTTATTTTTTGTCTTTTTCAATATTTTCTCTATTGTGTTTATGGCAAGTGTCTTCTGGGTCTTCTAATGCTCTACAAGACTTACGTGACAAATGACATGTTTTATGTTTAGCGTTATTATCGAAGCTTATAAAACATAATCAATCGTTTTTGACTAACCAGTTTCAATATTCAATTTGAAATTCAACGCAATGCGTTTCATTATAGCTATGTATATAAGAGTTAACTTAAATTGTTGCATAAATAATCATACAATCTCTCCTTAGCTTTATCGCTGTCGCCCGGAAGAGACGTTTTGCGGTCTCCATTGGTGGACATACTCCCATTGGGTTTAATGATACGAAAAAACTATGTCGAAAAATCGTAAAGATTTTCTGACCGAATTTACGAATTCCATCTTCCAGTTTTAAGTTTTTGTGCTGACATTGTTCTATAATTAATTGTTGTAGACGAATTTCATCCGTATGTCAAAATCTGATCGTCATCTGATCGCTTTGCCTGTGGACGACTGCAGAGGATCTACGATTGCGATATCATAGTCATTTTCAAATGGGATAATAAAATAAAATCAACTTAACGAAGGGTTAGAGTCACAGACGAACGAGTCCCCATAACACCGTGTTACAAATCTGCCAAAAATAAATTACTTTTTTAATTCAGTCTAAAAATCAAAAGTTTTTAGCTACGCTTCCTTCACTTGTGTTACAAATCACATATTCCCGATTTCCATGATCACTTATCGATCGTGTGACATCTGCGAAATGGAATTGCTCTTAAATGGAAATTATGCTTATATAGAATGTCAATACATGTAGTTGTATGCCGTGTACATGGCCGTGACTTTCTCGTTGATAATGGGTTTATCTAATTGAGAAGATTCCTAAAAATTTGTTTTGCATTAGCTATCGAACTGAACACTAAGATGTAAGATTCAGTGTTACTTCTCTTTTAAGATCAGCGAGAGACCCCTTGTCAGATCTCATAGAGAAATCGCTAACACAATGGCCTCATGAAATTTGACAAATTTACTTTCACGATTTCGCAAATAGGGTCTAACGTGTAAAAGTCTAGAAATTTTCAATAAAAAATCGAGCAATAAATTTCGATATGTATTCGCGGGAATGAACACGAAAAAAACCAATATAGAATATATAGGTTTAGTGGGTTTCTTTGACTTTAATATTAATCTTAGATTGACAAGGCTGATGAAATTTTGATTTCTTAGAATTATATATCTATTTGTCTTAACTGACCTTAAGCATATGTATATGTATGTATGTCTTCTTTTTTATGGAAGTAAGTTTTCTTAGAAGAGCAAGAGCAAAAAAATAATCTTGAACATAGTTGTCCTCTCTTAACATCTTGCTTAAGAGAAGAGTAGAAGAAAGGCTTTTAGTCTTCTTTTTTTTTTTTTTTTTTTTTTTGTTTTCTTTCTTTACCATTTTATCATATTTAACAACTTTTACAAAACTTTTTCGTTTTAACAAACCGGTGGCCAACATTACCATCAACAGTTTTTGGTTGGAAGTTAAGGTCGACGGTACATTTGATACGCATGCGCAAATGAATTAACATGAAGTTTACAAGATACCAGAAATTACTTAAGCGAGTGGTAACAGAAAAAGAAAGCGTTTAAGAAAAAAAAAAAGAAAAAAATATATATTAAACAAAATAATCGAAAATACGTTGAAAAAGGGGTTTCGAGAAAAGCCCATAAATCGAATATTTATTAAGTAAGTCTTAAAATGTAATAAAAAGCGCAAGCGTCTAACGTAAATCAAATTTTAGTGAACTTAAAAAAAATAAAAAAATAAATAATAATATAATTTTTCTTTCATTACCACATAAATTATGCGGTGAAACAGATTGGAAGGCGTAAATAAATAAACAAAGCAATGTAAAGAAAAAGCAAGACATAGAGGAAAAAAGCGTGTACATTATTCAAGGAAATTGGAGAAAAATAAAAAAAAAAAAGATGATGGAAAATAATAGAAAAGTGAAACACGAGTCAATGTTATGCGAAAGATTACTTAACTTGTGTGTGATGATTAAGAAGAAAAAAAAAAAAAAAAAGAGAAATTCCCAAAAATATTGCTTGCTGTGCCTGACTTAAAGAGCTTATTTCGGTACACTATAACCGAGTGTTGTGACAACAGAGGTGCAAATAACGTTATTTGTTTGCTTTCAAATACCCACCTGTACCCACCTGTTTTATTTATGGGTTTTACCTCTTTTATGCCCAAGAAGACCTAAGGATGACGGTATAGTTATTTTGGCAAAAGACTTGCAACACCACACAAGACACGACATAATATACATCTTCTTGATTAGCGTCAAATTTTAAATCGCAATTTAGTCATGTTTGTCTGTCCGTCTATCCATCCGTTTGTGTACGGTCTGTTGTGTTTTTTTTGCGCAGAACGTTGGTATGGTATTGAAAATGAAGTAAATCGGGTAAAGGGCACGCCCACAGTACAATATAAACTGCAAATAACTCTGCTTCCTCGGTTTCTTTTGCCCATTACTCATAAAGTATTTATAGATGCTCGAAAAAAATTTGCTTGAAAATTATTTCATAGCTAAAAATTTTTTTTTATTTTATTTTTTTAAATCATTTTTGATATTAGTGACCACAAATGCGTGCTAACCTTTAACTGTAAAGTTGTTTGAAGTTCATTCTTAATGCGGTCGAAAGTATGTTAAATTTCTCACATCGCTTGCAATCTTATGATTATAACCGGAAAGTCGCTTTCATATCTCAAATAAACAAAACGTTGCGGACGTATATTCCCAAATATGAGTTGAGCTCAATCATAGTTCATAGAAACGATATATAAATTGCACTAAACATATGTTAGCAGCGACAGAATGCTAGCGACTGACAGACTGATTCTAAGCAAACTTCGATTAGATTGCAAAGCGTCTTTTATTTAGTTGATCGTAATGCGCTTCCTAGTTTCTTATAGGTCATAAAACATTCTTTGGGTGATTGCAAATCTATTCTCAAGAAATTGTAAAGAACTTTCTGGTGGATTGCGAGTGATTCGTAGACAAAGCTATTTCGGATCAAGTATATGTTTGCCTTGGCAAAATATAGAATATGAAGAGGCGCCTTCACTAACTTTGAGGACAATTTTTTAATTCGCTGATAAGGACACTTCCAGGGGAATTCTTCGGTCCCTTCTAATTGATGACTTGGTTTTTTTCCGTTTGTTTGCGAAATGCTTTGGAAGCAGAATGCCATCTATAATGTACGTTTCTAATGCCAGCGGTAATGCCGTGAGGCATTTTTCATCTTAATAATAAATTCACATTTTTGAGCCTTTGATACCTTCGTTCCTTTAGTAGACGAGTGCCGATTGACATAATCGCAAAGTTTGAACTAATTGAGAAAAATCGAAATGATTGAAAGTAAGCTAATGTAAAAGTCATTCCATTAGTGATAAAAAAGACGGCAACGCGAGAATCTTATTAGTCAAATTGAAGGGCACCGTTATTAACCAGCTTACAGTATTGCTGGGTGTCTAACGTTCCCGTTAAACTTCTTCTTATTCTTATTCTTCATTATTTTTATCATTCGGGTTTCTTGTTGTCAGAACTGTTGTTCGTGTTTGTGTGCATAAAAATATTTATTAAAGTATTCAAGCTTCTACTTCCACTGTTTTCAATATCGAAACGAAACTGTGTTAGTTAACGGTATTTTAATGAAAGTTGATTACTGATTAATTTTCCTAACTTCTTCTTCTCTTCTTTGCTATAATAAACGTTTAATAGTTTTTTTTTTTTTTGTTTTTTGTCATTTTTAAAATTAATTAGTTAATGAAAATAAAGTTTTTATAAGTTGTTTTTATCTTCATTTGTTTGGCATTTTTTTTGTTATTTTTTTTTTTTTTTTTTGTTTGCATGAAAAATACATAGGTTTCTGACTTTAATAACTTGAACTTGACTTTTAAAAATGCGTTTTAAATGTGTTAAATTGCTATTGTTGTTGTTAATGTTGTTTTTACTATAAATGTGCATACCTGAGGTATATAATGTTAATAAACTTGCCTTTGTTGCTTTTGCTGCAATCGTAACTATTTGTGGGATTTTCTTGAGTTTTTGCCGCTTATCTGCATTAAATTTATGTTTACGCTTATGACTGGCTGGCTGCACATGCTTTAGAAGAACTAGTTTTTGTTTCTAATAGCATTTCCTCTTTACACATTGAAATAATCGTACGTATGTATGGATGTATGTATTTATGTATGCATGCATGCATATATGTATGTGTGCATGCATGTATGTATTTTTCTAAACTTACATATATATATCCATATGTGTACATACTGTTTATGTATGTTTTATATATATATATATATATAAAATATATTATGTATATATATATATATTATGTATACATGTATGAACACATATTTTTCTGCAATTGGTTGGAGTTGTCTCTTTAGGGAGATACGAGAGTAATTTGAAAAACAATTTTTATATTTATTGAATTTTCATTCTTTCCTGAGGCCAAAATTTTGATTTAGAAATACAGGAAAATACGTTCATAATACAATCAATGAATTTCGAAAAATATTTATTTTTCTCTCGTAAAAGAAATTTTGGAAATTTAAAAAAATCATATTTTTGATGATACTTTAAAAAGATTAAACAAGTAAGAAAATGTTATCCAGTTATGATTGAATCTTTTATACATGCATCCGTTAGCATTATCTTAAATCACTCTGGGTGTTGGACACAATGTATGTATTCTTATCCTTTGGCGGTGGGTATAAAAAAGCAAATCACTTGTGCAAATAATGAAAAATGTTAACATCGAAGCCCTTCTCACGAAGAGACGAATAGACGAGGCTCTACCATGCGTACAGTAACTGGGACAAATTTGAGTCTAGAAAAAAAAAAAAAAAAAACATTTCATCTACATCTCTACAAGTATAGAATTATGTCAGGCATTTTATTTATTATTTATGTCTCGTATTTTAAGGAAAAGGCGTTTTGGAACTTACTACTCATAGCTACCTCCGAAAGTTAAGGGCTTACTATCAAGTGTTTCTACTCTTTCTATTTCCGATAGGAAGTGAGCAAGGTGCAGACAGAAAAGACATTAGATGGAAACTTACCGGTAAGAATTTGTCTGAGCTAAGCAACCTCAAGAGCAATGGGGCTCTTGAAGAAAACTGCAAAATTTGATGGAAAGACTGCTGCCAAGTGATGCATTCTTTTTCTCCCATATACTGAAAAATGTACTGTTTGTATGTAGCCAGTGAAAGAGATATCTTGTGCACTTCCCGTCGAAAGTGTTTCCGTTTGCCTAGTTGTTAATAACAATTCAACGGGTTGGTTATGTTGAAAATCATAAATCGATATTCGCCTATATCTGTCCGCCCATGTGGTGTCTGTCCGTGCTTTGGTATTCATCGTATAGATTGCGATTTCCGAAATATGTTGACGAAATGTAGGAAACGGTCGCGTTTGCATACCGGAACGGAAGCTCTTCAAAATGGATTGGATCGCATTATATATTTATGCTAATTACCCGTACGCTCTATTTTGAAAAAGGTTTTATGTGAAAAAATTTTACAATTTTCGACATTTTCGCGACGAAATTCGGTGCAAAATAATCTGTGAATCGAATAGGATCATTTTTGGAATCCCCTTCCATGTCAATATGCTTCGATTCTAGTACTTATTGATAAAAAATTAGCTCACAATTGGATTTGCATTTGGGAGCATTCGGTCCATATAATAGTTCTCATGGCCTCTATTAGGCGACACGGTATAAATAAGTGAATAGTTGAGAAGAGAATCGAAGTGAGGTATAATAGTTAATTGGCGACCCGACTTGATTGCAATTTATTTTAATATAATTTGTTTTCTGTTCAAAAGTGGAAGATGCTATTAGAGGAAAATTAGTTAGGAATTTTAGTATGGTCTTTACGTTTCTGATATATGCGTTATGCACAATCGTTGCTCCAGTATTAATATGTTAATATAATTGGAGGAAATTGTGAGAGTGTCGAAACTTTTTTCTCTCTGTCACAGCAATTGCTCGAACTTGCGAGAGAGAGAGAACGTTCACACATAATACGATAAAGTGATGTTCGTTTGCTTTATTGTTGTCGATGGAATGATGAAAGCCGTACAATACGAGACACATTTTAAAAACATACTGCACGTATACAGCTTGAGTGTAATCCAGCGCGATGTATATATTGTTCCCTACCATATGTATCAGAGAGTTGATATAGAAAATAATCAGTTCACCTGTTCATCTTTAACGGTTAATATATATGAACTTTTACTTTTTTCGCTTTAATGCATTAATATGCAACTAACAGCATGTCTGTGTTGCACTGCATTGTAATATAGAGTATTTGCTCATAATTATTTGCGATATTTGCATATAGTAGGTAAATAAAATGTTTACCACAAATGCTAGGTTTGTTCTCGGAATGAAAGGCTCCTTAAGTTCTTTAAATTGTGGCAAAATCGCTTTAAAAAACGGGTAATGAGTTATTTACATAAGCTACCGGCCGATTCCCGAAGCCCTTAATCTGCTAGCGCAATTAGAATAGCTATGTACGCAAGTGATATTCTACTTGGAGTTTTTTTCGAGTGTAACTTAAATTCTGCATTTCTGGAAAAATCTATGGCAGTGATGCCGTATTAAAATAGGTTAAGGAAGGCCATCAAATGATTGTAGACTTATTTCATATTCAGATCATTGTCTTGGAGAAAGCTGCGACAAAATAACTGAGTTATGATTCCATTCATAATATAGCGTTTTACTCCAAACAAAATCTATCAGTTGAATGCTTCATTCAGAAAGAAAAAAAAAAGAAAAGAAAAGAAACGAAACGAAAAAAAAGACGAACGAAAGAGAATTAGAAAGGAAGGGTAGATCATCTCTTAACATTTGTTTACGTCGCATGGCGCCCTGCATAAGTCAACGTCAGCCTAACTGTGACGCAATCAATTGGAAATTGGCATGAATATCAGGTGACAAACAACGATGACATCTGAATAATAATTAATCGAAACAAGTCGTATTTAAATAGAAATGTAAAAACATTGTGGTGACCTAAATAAAAACACGGCTCTAATTATATTTGAAATTATTTTTAAAACTATTAGGTTTACAAGTACATTGTCTACCGTGAAATTTGTGATTTTATAAAATCTATCTGTGCTTATACGGTATAACTTTCATTTTCAGTTTCAGTTTCAATTTCAAGTTTTCGTTCAGTGTATGTCAAAGTGTAAAGAGATGGATCTCAATTAGCACCATTTCAGGCAGAGTTTTTTTTTTTTTTTTTTTGTTCTTAACTGGTTAAGTTGGTTTGAAGTGAAAATGCAGTAAGATGTGAAATACATAGTTAGGAAATGGTTGTGCTGGGAATATCGCCAGATGGCGGTATATTATTCAGATCTGGCCCCGTGTGGTTATCGCTAATTCGGATCGATGCAATCATATTTATCAAGGCCAGCAAATGTTCAAGACTAACGATATGCCCAAATGGATCGATGGTTGAAATAGTCATCTCGGATCGTAGATAATGTCTTGAAGTACCGCCAAGTACAAGATAATATATTGCATTTTTGTTTGGCATTGAATAAAAAAAAAAAAAAAAAAAAAAAAAAAAAAACGGATGTACATGTATATAAACGCTGTGATAAATAGGATTTAAGTGCTTTCTTATTTGTTACAATTGTTTGTAATTTAATTTATTGTTTTATTTCTCTCTTTGCAATAAATCTTTGCAGATCTGCGCATGATCTATCAATTTTATTTTATAAACAAAAGCAAACTTAAGCAAAATGAGTGCAATAGCCAGCGCTGCTGGCGTAATAGGTGGCGTTGTTACTGCGGCCACTAGTAACAGCTGGTTTATACCTATGCTAATGGCAGCTATAGCTTACTTTCAATATGAAGAAATAATGGACCCTGAATCCAAGCCCAATGATACACCTGGCGATGAGATACGAGATCATTATGATTTTATTATAATAGGGGCAGGGTCAGCGGGAGCAGTAGTAGCGAATCGCTTAACCGAATTGGAAAATTGGAATGTTCTACTTCTGGAGGCAGGCGGTGATGAAACTGAAATCTCAGATGTTCCTTTAATGGCGGGCTATTTGCAATTAAGTAAAATCGATTGGAAATATAAAACAGAGCCTTCGGGTACAACCTGTTTAGGTAACCCTATAGTATAAATTCAAAAAAATTGTAATCTATACACAGAAACGTGTATTTCTTATTTCAGCTATGAATGGCGGACGCTGTAACTGGCCTCGAGGCAAAGTACTAGGAGGTTCTAGTGTGCTGAATTATATGCTGTATTTACGTGGTAGTAAAAATGATTATGATAATTGGGAGGCCCAAGGAAATTCGGGTTGGGGTTATCGCGATGCTTTGTACTACTTCAAAAAATCAGAAGATAACACGAATCCTTATTTAGCCAGCACTCCGTACCATTCGACGGGCGGTTATCTGACAGTGGGAGAGGCGCCCTATCATACTCCATTGGCTGCCAGTTTCGTCGAGGCAGGCGTGGAAATGGGTTATGAAAATCGCGATTTGAATGGTGAAAAACAAACAGGCTTCATGATCGCTCAAGGTACTACACGACGTGGGAGTAGGTGCAGTACAGCCAAAGCTTTTCTGCGTCCCGCTCGTTTAAGGCCCAATTTGCACATCTCTATGTATTCTCACGTTACTAGAATTATGATCGATCCCGTGTCTAAATTAGCTTTCGGTGTCGAATTTGTCAAAGATCAAAAGCTATATCACGTCAGAGCAAAAAAAGAAATCATACTGTCCGGAGGTTCGGTGAATTCTCCTCAATTGCTGATGCTATCTGGTATTGGTCCCCGTAAGGAGCTAATTAAGCATAGAATACCTGTGATTAAAGAACTAAGTGTAGGCGAAAATTTACAAGATCACATTGGCCTTGGAGGTCTGACATTTCTGGTAAATCAACCAGTTTCCATAGTTGAAAGTCGTTTTCACTCTATGTCCACTGTGCTGCAATATGCCGTATTCGGCCAAGGTCCTCTAACCATATTAGGCGGGGTAGAAGGTTTAGCTTTTGTCAATACAAAATATGCTAATTCCTCTATAGATTGGCCTGACATAGAGTTTCATTTTGTATCTGGATCAACGAATTCCGATGCTGGTAATCAGCTACGTAAAGCCCATGGCCTAACCGAAGCATTCTATCGTACTGTCTTTGAGAAAATCAACAATCAAGATGTCTGGAGCATCATACCGATGCTGTTGCGACCGCGCAGTAAGGGCGTTATTAGATTACGATCTGCCAACCCATTCGATTATCCTTACATTATACCAAATTATTTAAATCACGATTTAGATAAGAAAACTCTAATAGAAGGGGTGAAGATTGCAGTGGCACTTTCCCGTACGCAAGCTATGCAAAGATTCGACTCACGTTTGTCGACTATTAAATGGCCCGGTTGCCAGCACTTGCAACTATTTACAGACGTTTACTGGGAATGTATGATACGACATTATACGGTTACTATCTATCATCCGGTAGGTACTTGCAAAATGGGTCCTTATTGGGATTCTGAAGCCGTTGTAGATCCCGAGCTAAGAGTATATGGTATAAAAGGTTTGCGTGTTATTGACGCTAGCATTATGCCTAATTTAGTTAGCGCCAATACCAATGCTCCCGTCATAATGATAGCCGAAAAGGGCTCGGATATGATTAAAGAGTTCTGGATTAAGAACACAGTCGTATAGCTGGCAATCATAATGCAAGGAATTGACTGACAATCGAGCTAAAGATGGTTTTCTTTTTAGGAATTTAATGCGAGACCAAATTAATTTAAGTCGTGCCTGTTAATTTATTTAAGTGCTATTAGAATAATTATATGAAGTAAACTATTTATATAGTATAAGAAATACATTAAGTGTTGATGTATTGTGAGGGATTTTCCTTCGGCTCGGAAGCAAGCTCACCGGATATCCAAATTCTCCACAAGACAATTTATATTTGTTGTTTGTGGATCCGCATTTGGCTAAATATGATATACTCACTGATCATTTTGGATGCTCCCCGAATGTCACAACGATGTCGCAGTATTTCCTTTTGGAGAATAAATTCTTTCTCTTACTATTTTACATTTTTTATTTATTTCTGTTTAATATATTAAGATGCGTACACTTACGAATAAGGAAAACTAATATAATTTTTAATGGCATTTGTTGTGCATGCTCTATTATGCTAATTATTTTGTTGACTTTCACTCGTGGAAAACAAAGGGAAAGAGTATTGTTAAATTATTAATGTTCACTGACGAGAGATGAATGCGACTTGACGCGACGATTGATCATTGGCGAGAGAATTAAGAAAACTTTGTGGCATGTTTGCTTATGCCGGCTTCTGACCCCAGAAGAAAAATAGAAAACCCCGATATCTCGCAAACTATGCTCAGAAGAAAAAAAATGGCACCCGCGACTTCCATTAACGTTGACATTCTTCAAACTAATCGGATCTCATTTGAAACCAAATATTTTCAACTGAGATGCCCATAAATCCCTTGTCAGTCGCCCTCTGCCTAATTTTAACTTACATTCTACCATTCTCTACGCGAATAAAAGATATGTGAGGACAAAGCGAGTGTACAACTTTGCCTCTTCACAGCAAGAGAGTTTTTCTTAGACAGATAAGCCGGCTAATGTTGCATAAAATAGTAAAACTAAATTTTCTTCGATTCCCGCGTTGTGGTACATTTCGACGCGATAGGAGAGATAAATTCGCATCAAAATGTGCACCTTTTTACACGAAAATAAACAGGTAGGCAGGTATATTATTAAGCTCGACGCAGATGTTATTTAGGGCTTTATCAACTTAAGAAAGGATATCGGCAAAAAAAAAAATTGTGAGCGGAGAAAATCACTGTAAAAGTCCAGGAAAAGCGTTTTTTCGAAAACTTTCAATTTTTGAGCAGAAGGAAAGGGAGGGTTATTAAGCAAAATATTTAGATATGAAAGGGAAATTTTTATCTAAGCGTCGTACAAAGTAAGAAAATAAAAAAAAAAAAAAAAAAAATAATAACTTAAACGCGCATGCGTAATGGACATGTAAGAAATATGTAATATTGTATGAACGGCGAGTATAATTAATTTTTGAGTTATAATTTAATTTTTAAAAATGCAGTCATATTATAACCAAAAAGGGCATAACATCACTTGCACTAGCAAATTTTGATTTAAAAATATATCAAAAAAATTCAGATACAAGAAAATAACGAAAGTTGTTGGAGTTATGCTTAGGTTTATCATTTTGAAAAATCGTGTTTCGAAATAAACGCCTGCAAAGTTTTGAGCCGAGCGAGCAGCCGAGCAGCTAGTACCATTGCTTCTATGTTCAACTGTTCTTTCTATTTTTCTCTTAATAGTGGAAAGGGTTATTTTTGGGCGCATTTGCCAATGACAGGATTGCACGTTCCACTGTTTGCGTGCTGCGAAATGAAACTCGATACCTGATTATCGTAATCAACACCGACCGAAAAGCTTATACCAAAATTTTCATTTCTGGGCAAAAGGATTGAAAGTTTCCGTATCGTTCTTAGCTGCACATCTATTCAACGGCGGTCGTCTTAATGAGACTTGATTGACATCGTTTTGTTTGGAAAAGCTTTAAAATAAACGCAAATATTTCCTAAAGATATCTTTAAGTGTGTTAGGGAAATCAACAGGTAAAATATTAAGCTACAGCTTTCTTTCCCACAGATGTTCATTTAATGCAGGCACTATTCCCTTTTGTGAGCGCATAGGAAAAGTCAAGTTTTCAAAAAAAAAAAAAAAAAAAAAAAAACAACAATTTTCCTATTTTCATATTAATAAAGTCTTTCGAAATATTCTAAAGGATACAAGGTTTCCTTTAAGCTAAAGAAAAAAAAGGATAAAACTTTGTAAAAATTTATATTGGTTTCTCCTGTCAACTGCAGCGATGCCTATGGAGAGAAAAACGAAAAATGACGATTGTTTAAAACTAATAATCATTCGTCTCTTCAATCAATGTAAAGTTGCTTCTCGTATGTTCTGCTTGCACTTGACGTGTAAAAGCAAATTTGTTCGTATTCGCATTCAAATGTTAAGTTGATAATAATTGAAACTTTGAAAGCTTTCAAAATTTTAAATTAATGTACAGAAAAGCTATTATTCTATAAAAATGCAATGATATCGTAAGCATCAAATTGAACTTGAAAATGCGCTGAAATACTGATAATTTTATGAAAAAATTAGAATTAGAATTAGAATTAGAATTTATATGCGATTTGATCCGATAATCTTCTGATGTGATACATACGTTGTATTTGTCTTTTCCTTTTATATATGTATTTCAAATTTCATATCATCAATTTACGAGAATGACTGTCAGTGTATTATGCGTTGCAAATGGAAGCTTTCGATTAAATAATTGTAATAAAATAAAATAAAACGTAATTGTTGTCGTTATTTGAATAGATCCGTAAATAAATATGAACGAATCGATTTAGTTATTATTATATTAATTTTTAGAGTCTATATTATTTTGTATTATGTAAACCCATCTAATGAACTCAAATTATCTTCTTCTTCACGGTCATATTACACACGATCAATTACATGTTTATTAAACACATATCGTTCGACTACAGAAGATTGCAAGATTAAATGAATGATAAACACGGCGGTAAAGGTACTACACTTCAATTCAGTGCTAATGATTTTTGCTGGATGGGTTTTACAGTGGCATTCGCGAGCGTGGTCACAAAGAAAAATCACTTGACAATGCCTCTCTTTGTATACCGCGCTCACTTTCCGGTTCAATCGCCTCAGTTGTTCGTCGCGCAGAACTCGGCGTATTCGACAAAGTCTTTCTTTCGGACAAGTCACAATGTTCGGTCAACGAGACGGGCTATATACACTTCACGTAACTTTTAATGGGCATTTCTCTATCTTTCAACTGAAATCATAAATATAGTATGACGCACGTCACTTGCACAATTGTTATGCGTTGGGTATAAAAATGATTTAAGAGATGATCTACCTTGATTTATTCATAGGTAAAAGAAAAAATTCTGTAGCACTCAGCCTCAGTACAAACGATGGCAACATTCAAGTTGACGACATTATCGAGAGGTGGGCATTTTCGTGCATCCACTGTAATTTCCGGATTTTGCCCTTTACGGTTACGGTCTGTATCGCTGTTTCTGTTGAAGTGTCTTAATCGTACAAAAATCACGTCAAGAGAGGTCTTTGAAAAACCAGTCGGTTCAATTGATTGCCTAGAAATTTCACAAGTCTTATTGTGATCGCATAACGATATCACCGGAAGAACGCCAAGAATTTTTTCCCCTTATTTAACGTGTTTAGAATGGAAGGCAAAAATACGTGATAATAAGGGCTACAGAGAGCAGCAGAATGTGGAGTTTTTTTGTTTATCAAGCAAGTAAATTAAATTTACGTAATTACATGTAAATATGTAGGTGCGTAGCTAAGTAAAAAATTTGATATCATAAATAATTTGAATGAAAAGTAAGTAAAAATTAAATAAAAAATAATAATAAAAAAACATATAAATAAAGCAAAATATTTGCTTAAGAGATGTACTTTCCATGCTCTTACACATGTCAACGGCCTTCCTGATAACGCAAAACGTATGCAATGCCAATTTTAAGTAACAACGTACAAGGCAATTAGAATACGACTAACGCAACGCACACTTGCCATTGGCATAAATTATTCAAAGACATTGTATACCGTTCGCTAATTGAGAATAATGACGTTTCGAAGAGGTCGTCTTGGAAACAGTTTCATATAAAATTATTCTCTGTTCCTCTAAAGTGATCTCGCGCTCATTTTTCGCATAACTTAAGCTTCCGTAGAGGCGTAATATCTGAAAGTGGGCACTAGAACAGTTACGTATTGATAACGAATTACGTCAGTAATGCAACAGATTTTTAATATAATTGATAGGAGTACTAATTAAGAGTAAGTTGGTTTTCAATTATTTTTTTTTTTATTTTTTTATTTTTTTATTTTTTTTTTTTTGGGGAAAATTAAGTAATTGTTAAATATACCTTAACTAAAATTAATTACAAATAATGCTGGATCTCGTGGATAACATATTATAACTGAGCTGAGAATGTTTGATTACAAGTGCACGTTTGATTCCGTTTTAGTGCTTGAGACAGTTACCGGCCGGCTATTTTTTTTATTTTTTTTTTTAAATTTTAATAAGTTTATCGACCCTCTTTTGCTTAGTAAACTGAAAAAAGATTCGCTAGATTTAAAAGACGCAATAATAGAAATGTTTGTTCATGCCTTTATTTTGTCTAAAAATATATGTCAAGTAATTACTTTTTGTTTTTAACATAGTTTACTCGAGTTTATTAATTATCAGCAAATTTAACATTTTTTTATAATTGTTTACGAATTTTATTATAAAACGATTGAGTAAAAGCTAAAACAAAAAAAAAAAAAAAATAAATGAAAAAAAAAAGTTCAACGAAAATTTTATTGTTTTTAAAAAACCGCTGAAATCGACAGATAATCAGTAACGTTTGTGTAGTCGTCTAAAAAACATAACGAAATAAGAATCTTATATATATATATATATATATATATATATATATATATGTATATATATATATGTAAATTAATTTTTTTTTCTTACTTTATTTTCCGTTTTAAAGGATAAGTGATTCGTATCGTATTAAGATGCGTTTAAGTGAGCAGAGCATAGATTTAAGTATTCAAAGCAGTTTGAAATTTAACGTGTTTTCAAAAATAGTTTTCAGTTTTACGCTTTTTTTGGGCTTTTATGCGAACACTCACAGTCGTGCTGTTAATAAGTTTTGTGAAAGCTCAAGTGATGGTAAATGCCCTGCGCGTAGTGCGGGACCGGCGCAAGCCATGTTAGGATCTTTGCTGGAAGCTGTCGAGGCTGCTAAATGTGAACTAAGCCGGGCCGATAAATGGCCCCCTGATTATGCAGAAGAGGTTTTAATGCACGGTATGCCTACCTATGATTACGTAATAGTAGGTTCTGGTAGTGCTGGATCGGTTGTAGCCAGCCGCTTAAGCGAAGATCCTAACGTTACAGTTTTAGTTCTAGAGGCGGGCGATGATCCTCCTTTAGAATCCGAGGTTAGTAGTGACGATAGATTTTTTTCTTCAACAGCTATTCATTCAGATATCACCTCCGTTATAGATTCATTCGCTCTCATTAAGCTTACAAAATACCTCATATACCTGGCAAGATTATGGTGCATTCAATCCCAGTTGTTGTCAGGCGATGCGCAAAGGACGTTGCTATTGGCCTCGCGGCAAAATGATTGGCGGTACTGGAGGCCTTAATGGTAATGTCTTTCTATTGGGCAAATCTAGTGATTACGATGAATGGCATCAATTAGGTAATGTGGGTTGGTCATGGGATAATATTGTTAAATATTATCAAAAATCCACTACAGACCGAGGCAATGGCACTCATTCTATGGGCCATCTAATAATTAATTTTTTCCAACATACCGAAAATTATAAGCAGCTGGTGGATCTAATGAAAACTGCGTCTTTGCAGTTGCCTAACGAAGATTACAATGCTGTATATGTGGAAAATAGTACGGGCACTATAGACCGTGGTGTACGCATGAGTACGGGGAAAACTTATTTAGGCAAAGTAGGGAATTTGCGTACAAACGTGCAAGTGATTAAAGGGGCGTTCGTGACTGGTATATCAACTGATGTGAATAAGCGGGTAACGGGTGTAGATTTTTATTTACGATCTATACCCTTGAACGTGTCAGTGAGAAAGGAAGTTATTTTAAGTGCTGGTACTTTCGGCTCTCCCAAAATTCTAATGTTATCGGGTATAGGTCCCTCTCAATATTTACGAAACTTGAATATCAAACCTTTAGTCGATCTGCCAGTCGGAGAAAATCTACAAGATCACGGCATGATGTCGCTGGGATTGAAATTCAAACGTAATATTCCCTCAATGGATAATTACGATGACGTTAACAGTATTTATGAGTATTTTATTAATCAAGATGGTCCACTGGCCGCCAGTTCCACTCTAATCGGTTTCTTAAATACTAAAAAAGGTGATAATGCCGACGTTATGTTGATAACACGTCTTAGCCGACCTACGTCTTCATCAAATATATTTAAATTCTTACAATTTAAATCGGAATTGGAAAAAGAATTTCTGCAACAGACCGAAGGACATATTTTGTTGGAATTTCAGGGTGTGCTAATTAAACCAAAAACTCGTGGTGGTCTCATAAAACTAAAATCTAGTAATTTTGACGATGGTTTACTTATACACAATAATTACGCTCAAGATGCGGAAGATCGCCAGTCCTTATTGGGGTACATACGTTACGTTCAGCAATTGCTTCACACTCCTAAATTTAAACACTATGGTTTGGAATTGTTACGTATACCTTTGTCTGCATGCGATAGCTTGCCCTACGACAGCGATGAATATTGGTATTGTTATATAAGACATTTCTTTATTAGCGCTTGGCACCCGGTTGGAACATGTCGTATGGGTCCACCTGATGATCCAAAATCTGTAGTGGATCCGCGTTTACGGGTTATAGGGGTAAAGGGGTTGCGTGTAATCGACGCCAGCATAATGCCAGACATAACGAGTGGAAATACAAATATACCGACCATAATGATAGCCGAGAAGGGTTCGGATATGATTAAAGAGGATGCTATCGCCTTTGCTGAGTAAAAGTATTACAAACCTATTTGAGCAGTTTGGGTATTAATAGTTTAGCTAAATTTTCCTAGTTAATAATTTAAAATAAAGTCTAATATTTTGAATAATCAAAAAAAAAAAAAAAAAAAAAAAAAAAAAAGAAATCACTTGGAAGTGAAGTTGGCGTAAATAATTTTTTTTTAATGTCTGGCCGATCGATATTATATAACAGATCCATCGATAAAACTCTTGCACGAGAGGCAAAACAAGACGCAGTCATATATAATTTGGACAATCAGGATGATATTTACAATCTATATAATATGACCACGCCTACAATTCTTAATGTCTGAGTTCTTCATTAAAGAAGCATTGGAGCACTGACTCTTTTGCTAACAATTTGCATTGGTGTTCTGTTGCCAACATTCTCATTTTCTTCAAATTGTGCCGAAAACAATTGATCAGTATGTCAATTGTCAGGCTCACCGACAAGATCGCCATGAATTGCGCGCTAGATTGTCAATTTCTGGGTAATTTTTGATTACATTTAAGGCTTCTTCTTCTTGCTGATACGTTCAGATGCAACAATGTCGCTTATTATTAGCGAAGACATTGAACTGAAGCAGTTCGCATCGCTAAAAGCGAATTTACAATGGAAACCGTAATCTTCCTCTATGTTATTAGGATTGAAGCATTTAGGTTGGATTCAGACTAAATTGCATTTTTCGACTTTAATTCTTTAGTGAATATGATCTTAGTTGGATACGAGTTGTATGTCCATAATACTTTGCCGCGTCGCCTATAGAAAAGTACAGTTTCAATTTTCTGTTGTGCTTACCCCCACCTTTCGCACTTTCGCACTTTATTGATGCGGCAATATAATCATGTTATTTGTACGCGTCTTTGAAATGGATGCTATTCTGCTATGATTAAACTTCTTGTCGTTGTCTTAAAGGGCCAAAAGTTGCGGTTCAGATATTTCAAAAGATCTGTGCAGCGTGTCTCTCTTATTGGCTTAATAGATGCTTTGAATTTTCTGAAATTCAAAGAAACAATTCTTTGCCTGAGAGAGACTTTGTGACAAATGGATCCTCATCGTACCTGATGGTTTCTAATTTCTCTGATACTAACTAATTAATTCATAGAAACTGTTTATGTACGTTAGTTAGTTAGCTTCATCGACTAAAGTATTGATTGGCTATGAGTTTGAGAGCGATTCAGAAGGAGATAGTGCTTCTCAGTTACATTCGATATATATGAAAAATTTGCCTTCGTCTCTCTCTGCCGGATTCTTTGACCTGCTCCCCATATAATCTTTCTTATGAAAAGTAAGCCTTTATATGGCAAAAAATGTTTAATATTTTATAACGAGGCTTAATGTTTTAATATTTATAACTTAATTGATAATAGTAATCAAAGCCATCAAAATTAATTGTGCGAAGGTTTATGCTTCGGATGGCCCGCCATTTAAAGGGTTCTCATTATAAGTGAGCCTTTATATGGCAGCAAAGCCTAATTTTCGGCATAGAGTTACCTAGTTGTTGATCTGCTCTGGTTAAAATATTTTTGCTTGTTACATATATAAATTAATAGGAACTGAGTTGATATTATCCCTTGACAAACTTTTTCAAAGTAATAAGCTTGAAAAAAAAATCCTAGAACCCTATAACGGTTTTTTTTGTTTTTTTTTTTTTTTGTTTTTGAAGATGATCGAATAAGAGTTAATAACTGAAGTAAGTAAGGTAATAACAACATTAACATTCTATATATCTTAGAAGATATCGTGGTTTATTTGCGATGCGATAATTTTACTTAAAGATAAGCCAATTAATGAAAGACTGAAATGAAATGAGTACTTAACACAGTTTTGAGTGTAAGTGAACTCAGTGAACTTTGAAACAATTTTGTAAATATTTCTTAACGAAATTACATTACGAAATACGAAACCATCACCATTACCATCACTATCATCATCACCGTCATCGTCACCGCCACCATCACGTTATCCAATATTACGATACGTGCAATCGCAAATATGATTAGGAAATTATTTTTGCTAAGTCTGCAGAACGTTAACTGATATTTGAGGGAAAAATTAAAGTTAAAATTGAAACCGAAGCAGTTCTTAAATAAACTTTGACTTGAAAAGAGTTTCTGTTTCGATAAAGAGAATTTTTTGAATGGTTTTTTAAACGAAATGTTAACATTCGATGGCGCTGTAACTTTATGGCGTTTCCTTTTAACCGTTGGGCCCAGCGCTACGGTTATTTTGTTGCTTTTGAATGGCATAAAGGAATTTCGCCCAGATATAGTTGATCTTGAGAATCGAGTCGAATCCGTATACGTGGACGATTTGAGAGACAGTTATGATTTTATTGTGGTAGGCGGTGGTACAGCAGGTTGTGTGTTGGCGTCTCGCTTATCTGAAGTGCAGCAGTGGAGTGTTTTGCTCTTGGAAGCTGGCGGTGATGAGCCGTTATTAGCTGATCTACCGGTCTTGTTTCCCGCCTTTCAACGTAGCCCGTGGGATTGGAAATATCGTACGGAGCGTTCAGAGCATTTTTGTTTGGCGATGCAGAATCAACGATGTTTGTGGCCCAGAGGAAAAATGCTAGGCGGCTGTAGTTCTATTAATGCCATGCTATATATTCGAGGCAACCGCAAGGATTACGATCGTTGGGCTGAGATAGGCAATTCAGGTTGGAATTATGACAACGTTTTACATTACTTTCTCAAAATGGAAGATTTTCGTGTTAAGGGATTAGAACTGAATCCTTATCATAGTCAAAAAGGTCTTTTAACTGTAGAGGAGTTCAGATATTCGTCTCCTTTACAAAATATATTTCTTAAAGCAGCCGCAGAATTAAATGTGGTAAGAAGATTCGTGATATATACATCACTTTAAATTGTCGGAATCTTTCTTTTTCAGCTTAATCCAAACCAGGACTTTAATGGTAAATCTCAGACTGGCTTTGCTGTACCCCATGGGACATTACGGGAAGGATTGCGTTGCAGCGTTAATAAGGCGTACATAAGACCCGTTTGGAGACGTAAAAATTTACACATTTTGCTTAAAGCCTCTGTAGAAAAGCTGATAATAGATCCAAAAACGAAAGAAGCTAAAGGTGTGCAGTTCAATTGGTTGGGTGTTCAGCGTCTAATTTGGGCTTCACGTGAAATTATATTAACAGCTGGTTCTATTAGTAGCCCACATTTGCTAATGTTATCTGGAGTGGGACCGCAAGATCAATTACTAAGATATAATATTGAGGTAATACAACATTTACCCGGAGTAGGGAGAAACTTACAAGATCACATCTCCACTACAGGAGCCATGTACACCATAGAGAATTTTCAGAACAATAATCAGAAACTCTCGTTTATAGTTCCCGAGCAATTAAGCAAAGAAATGGTGGAGAGATTTCTTTTCCAGGAAGAGGGTTTCTTTTATTCTCTGCCGGTAGCAGAAGTAATGGGTTTCTGGAATACTAAATATCAAGATCCGAAACTCGATTGGCCGGATGTGCAATACTTTATGGGTAGTTTTGGTTACGGAGCAGATGGAGGTCTCTTAGGAAGCAGGGGATCGGGATTAACATTTGATAATTTTGCCAATACTATGGAACCTGTAATATATCAAGATACCTTCCTAATCGCTCCGTTGCTTTTAAGACCCAAGAGTAGAGGTAAATTGGAACTGCAATCGGATAATCCACAAGTGGCTCCTAAGATATATGCCAATTACTATGATCATCCCCTGGATATAGCAGTAATGGTGAATCTCTCCATTAGTTATATTTTGCAAAACTTGATAATTTCTTTTTTCATTCTTTCTTTTAGGTGGACGCTTTAAAGTTTGCTCACAATTTAACGCATACCACTGTAATGCGTCAGTTGAACGCTACACTTAATATTTACGTTTGGCGCAATTGTCCTAACGTCGAATATTTAGCTGATGCGTTCTGGGAGTGTTTGGCTCGTTATTACTCGCAGACTATTTATCATCCGGTGGGAACTTGTAAAATGGGTCCCTACTCCGATATCGAAGCCGTTGTAGATCCACGTTTAAGGGTTTACGGTACTCGTAGGCTCCGAGTTATTGATGCAAGTGTTATGCCTGCCATTGTAACGGGTAATACGAATGTTCCCACTATAATGATAGCTGAAAAAGGCGCAGATATGATTAAGGAGGAATGGCTTCATTATCAGGCTGGCGTTTGAGATAATCTTTTCCGGTAGTCGTTAAAGTATTTGTCAGATAACATGCCAATGAAAAATGTTCGCATTATTGTGAAAGATATGTAAATTTTATGTACAATTACAAAAGCTTATGTTTCGCGATTTAAGCTATTCTTATATATATGTATCTTAAGGATAAGTTTCATAAGGCCGTATACCCTAAAACGAAAAGATTTTCTTTAACTAATAATCTGTGTAAATCCTTTCTATTAATCGATTCCCATTCCCAATTGAAATTCGAAAGAATATGAAGAATTTGTACTTCAAATGAAAGCCTATCCGCCCTGAGTGGCCGAGTCGGCAAAGAGTCTCGACTAACAACTCAATGTTCCTGGGTTCAAAACCCAATTGTGGTCGAGTTTTCAGCAAAAACGATAGCTTGCGACGCGCTAATGCTGTTTAGACAACTCATAGTGAATTAGAATTTATTCCCCTGGCTAAATTAACAATAATAACAATAACAAGTAAGAAAATTGTATTCGGTTGCGACTGAATTTTTAATACCCATCACCGTTATCCTATAAAAGATCGAGAAGAAGGAAAAATATAATTTTGCATATTTTATAATATTGGGTGGGCGTGGCTGTAGAATAACTTTATGAAAATTTATATTATATATACATTGATTGGCTATGAGCAACGAGGAAAAGACATGGAAAGCACCGGATATTCTTAGTTTCGCTTATATAAGCGTGAGAATATTTTAGACGTGTTCTTTGATCGGTTTGCGCTATATTCGAACTCTTTTGCAAATTTGTAGGCGATATCTCTCTTTTTTGCGAACGGGACTGTATACAAACCACAGATGCCATACAGTTTGGTAGATCGATAAATGGACGGAGTGACACGGACGGACAGATGGACATGCTTAGGTGGATTCCGAGCTTGAAGCTGATTAAGAATTTATATATTTTTGGGATTTTTGGAGATTGCTTCTTTCTTCGTTTTGTAAATGTATTGGAAAAAAGAAGAAAATTAAATTTTGATACACTATAATAATGGGCGGACATGTTAAATGTGCCCCATTTACAGCATCGCAGCATAGAACATATGTTCAAATTTTTATAGGTTCATTTGCTGCATTCCATTTGAGGAAAAGAGTTTACGTGGTACTGTGGCCGTGTCTTCCGATCGATTTTTCTTATGTTGCATGTCAACCTGCGTGCATGAACCTATGCTTCCGTGATGGATATAATAATAATAAAATTAAGCTCAAGTGTATCCGTCTGGGTGACCGAGTAGGCAAGTGTCTCGACTAGCAACTCAGTGGTCGTGGGTTCGAATCTCAAGTGCGGTTGAGTTTTTAATAAAGGCCGATAGCCTTAGATGCCAGTGCTTTTAAGAGTTTAGTCTTAGAATTTATTTCTCTGGCGAAATTAATAATAATAATAATAATAATAAATAAGCTCAAGTATGTTGTAACAATTTAAGAAAGAGTTAGTAATATACAGAAAACTAACTTCTGGGTCTTACGTCAATTCTTGCGTATTCATCTAGACTAGAATATCGTGTTGCCCGCATTGTAGTAAACCAATTTTTACTTGCTGCTCGTTACTTGTCTATTATTTAAGTTACGTCTTAGAAGGAACACTTTCTTATTGCTCAAATGAAATTGAGATCTATTTAACAACGTTATCGTTCTATGTATTTTGCGCTTGACCGCAAAGCAACTCTGCGAGGGTTTGGCAATAAAAATGCCCGATTAGATTACGAGCGGAAAGGAATTAGAAATTGTAGTCGCGGTAAGTCCATAATGTGGTCATAAAAAACAAGGGTCGAGAGAAAGTTAAAAAGTGCACAATACGGATGGCAGCATATGGGCCCGCTAGACTCCACGTGCATAAACATAGCATTCTCGTTTGCGAAGAATATGCGAAGACGAAGATAGCAATTCTTGCTCGGTGCAAATGATACCCAGAGTTATTTTTTATGAAGCAACCTCATCGTTAATGGGAAACTTTTGTAAGTGTAACAACAATTTAATCGTTTTCGAAGTAATTGCTCGATGTCGGCATAGGTAGACTTTTCGATTCTTTTCGATTCTTATTGATATGTGAAATTTTTTGCTGTAAAATTATTTTTAAATTTTTTTTTTTTTTTTTTTAAGTGTAAGAGTAAAATTTTTTAATAATATGTTTTTTTAAATAAAAAAAAAGAAGTATTAACTTAATAAATAAAACATTAACAGGCAACAAAAATAAACGCTACAAGTTTAACAAGTTTTTTTTTTTGTTTTTTTTTTTTAAATGCGACATGTTCTGTAAATGCGACAGAAAACATCGAGTAGGAATGCGGCAAGTGTGCACTGTGCCAACATATGGTCATGCGAAGCATAATAGCGAGATATGCGCATAAAAGTACATGTAAATAAAAAAGTTTATAAAAAATTTAATAATAATTATAAGGTTCTGCAACAAAATTAAATGATCGATCGAATGATCAGTTCAGTACGGAATCAAATGCCAACGGGTTAACATGGCTGGGTTAACGGAAGGGCAAATTATGCAAAAAGTGTGCTTAGCAATAATTTTATGCAACGTAGCTCTTAAGGCGAAGCTTGTAAATGCCGGAAGCGATTTCAACGATTTAGATAATTCGGGAATATTCCTAATCGACTTGAAAAGTGCTAAAGAAAGCGCTCTGCAAGACTTGGAAGATAATAAATTTAAACGGCAAACAACTGGATCAGATGGGATAGCGACATTTGATACGGGTATGGCATCAATATAAAAACTTTCATTTTATTACAGGATTTGAGAATTATTTTTTTACTCTTATGGCAGATTTAATCCGTAGCCTTTTGGAACAGAGCAATAACAACAATTTAATAGCAGCTTCCGCCGTATCGGAAACACCCGTACCTTTACGGTTAATGCGTCTCTCTAAGAACAGTGGTCTTCGGCGCTGATCTTATCTGCAAGTCCAAATTGTATTGTCGATGAACTTTAGCAAAACTGTGTTATGAAATTTATAAAAATTTTCTATGATCTGTGTGGTTGACTATTTTTAATGTCAATGTCGATGTATTCAGTGGAGTGAAAACAGTCTTTGTTTCATTGGTGATCGTTCTTACTGTTGTCTTTTTTTTATTTTTTCTTTTTTTCATTTTCATATTTATTGGAATTTCCTTAGTCATGCTAATTAATTTTGTGGATGTTGTGGATTGATCATTCAATTTATAATACAAATTTTACATTTCAATTGACTCTGGAATATTTTCAAGTGTTTAGAAAGACATTAATTCAAGCATGAAAGTTAACAGTTTGCGTCAAGTTTTAAAATCGCTGTATTGTTGCGCGCGAACTGATTCTTGACCAAATATTTGGCAAATTTTTGTACCCAAGAGCTGCGTTGCGTTGAAAATGATTTTTTTTCACATTTTTTTGAAGACTTTTACTAGAGACGGTGTATGAACACAAATTCTGAGTAACCTGAAAGGTCACCTTTACAAAAAAAAAAAAAAGAAAAGAAGAACAAGTATGATAATTATATTCGGTCAGAACCCAATATTGGGATGATGGGAATCATCGTTATCCTGAAAAAAACAAAAAAAGTGAGAGAAGTGAATTTGGATTGGGCGCGGCATATTTTTCCTATTTATAAAATAAAAGTATTTGCCGCATAGGCGTGTGGGCGTTATAGGCGTGTCCTTGCAAAAGTTGAAGCCATTTCCAAACTCCTTTGCAAATTCGTAGGCGATATCTTCATTTTCGCATGTGGTCACTTTTTTGCCATTTTTGTACACATGCTACAGCACCGTCCATGGAATATGTATTCAAATTTTTCTATATTTATTTGCTATAGTTTATGAGTTTATGAGGAAAAACCAATTTTTTTTGTTTTCCTTTTGAAACAGAGATGTTTTCAGTTTACGTGGTGCTCTGAGCGTGCCGTTTGACTTATTTGGCCCATTTTCAATACCAACCTGTGTGCAACAGCTTCTCATGTTTTTGTCAAATTTGAAGGCGATAGCTTCATTTCTGCGGTCAGGAGAATCTTTACAACAGGCATTACGCAGACGGACAGACATTTAGGCGGACAGACAGATTTACTTAAATCGATTTAGGATTTGATGTTGATCAAGAATATATATACTTTGTAGGGTGTCTGGATTTGTTTATACGTAGAGATCATATTTTGTTCTTGAAAGCCGACATCAAAGCAGCCGAGATCTGCTTGTTTTTCAGTTCAAACGATGCCAATCTTTCCTTCTGGCGCAAAGTTTTGCAAATCGTACCGGCATTTTTCAGCGACTTTTTCCATTACGAATTGATAAACACTCAAAATTGCACGCTTTGATTTAATATGAATATTCGTATGAAAATGGAGTGCAGGATTTTCTTTACACAAGCTTACACAAACAAAAGACCAGTTGCACGCTGTGTGCGGGGGCTTGGCATCGTCACGTTTGCGCAGCTGAAAAATGAAACGTAATCGTATCAATTTGGATGGGGATGTCCATCCAATGGGGCTTAATGTTCATCGGATTACGTTTAGGGACATAGCAGAGACTATGAACGGGACCAAAGAATGCGTTTGTCTCATGCCGAATCAAGATTTAAGCATGACAAAGCTAATCGTACGTTGGATGCTAAGTTCGCCTACAGAATAGAATAAAAGCATTGAGTAATAAGTCGATGACTACAATAGCAAAATGCAAATGCATTAATTGAAATGTAATTCGCTGTCACCGCTGTCGCTACCGTAGCCTTCATACATATCTAGCCCCCAGCGGCTGTTATCTGTGTCAACAGATTCAGACTCTTATAAGTTCTGTTTCAAGTAAAAAAAAAACAAAAAAAAAAAAAAGATTTGGATCATATTATGAAACTGGAGTGCATTTTGCAAGTCTTAACAAATCGCTCTATGAAAAAGGTACGGATTTGTTCAATGATCGTTTGAGTGATTCTAAAAATTTTAAAAGGAGAAAGCAGTGATGAATAAAACCGAATGACTTTTTAATTGACCTCCATTGTTTAAATAATGAACGTTTTACTTAAAAATAAATACATATTTATCAGCATTGTTCTCGTAGTGCCAAAGGCCATGCGTTTGCTTTCTTTCGAATATATGTTACATAGCAGTATGATTGGCCAAGATATGAGTTCAGTAAGCAAATTCAAATTTTTTTTTTAGTCTTTGACATATTTAATTGAACATAGAGTAAAAAATGCATTCATTATAACGTTACTTATCTGTTATAGATATGCAAAATTTTGATAACTTTATCACCGACCAATAAACAGGCGATATCTGCTTGGAATGTTTAAATGAGTTGAGCGATAAAATTTTTTCTTTAAATTTCGCTTTTATGACATTTTTTTTTATAGCCAACCGGCAATGCGATAAACTTATTCACACCACAAGTGAGGTGAAGAATATAAAATAAAAAAGCAACAAAAAAAAAAAAAATAAAAAAAAATAAAACAAAGAAAAGAAAACTTAATGCACACAAAATACTCATTAAAAGGTTTTATGAATGGTCTGTATCTGACTAATGTTATATAAAAATTTGTTTTTGTTTATGATTTTTGTTTTTTGTTTTTTGTTACAACTCGTCGCTGTGATTATCATAGGCTTTAACATGTTTAACCCATTCGGTTTTGATAAAATCTGTAGCACGTTCGGCAATCATTATGGTTGGAGCGTTTGTATTACAACTGGGCAGCTTCGGCATAATGGAAGCATCTACTACTCGTAAGTTATCAACGCCATGCAATTTTAAATGATGATCAACGCAACCGGTTGGATCAGTTTTTGGAGCCATTTTCACGGTTCCCACATGATGATAAAGAGTTGTAGAGAAATATTTGATATAGCATTTCCAATAGTCGCGTGATTTAAATTCGTATTTATCGCATTCTTCTATAGGAATATGAGCGATTTCGCTGCGACTTTTACGAAATGCATTGGTCTTTTCTAAGCGCATTGTATAGTCTAAGCCTTTTAGCAACGTATCGACTTCTTCTGGGCTCGATAAATAATTAGCATCGATAATGGGCTTATCCCGATAATCAGAGGATTTTAGTTTTAAAACACCTTTAGATAAAGGCTTGGCGAGTGTAATATACATACCGAGGAGATGGGATTTTTCAACTATAGCCCGGAAGTAAGGACGATAGCGTTCGGCAATTGGTATACATCTCAAATAGACATCCAAAGCTATAAAGTCACCCCGAACCACTGTGATATGGTGTATTTCAAGGTTCGGATAAGGTTCGAAGTTTTCGTTAGCGTCTGTTTGTAAAAATGCTGTTAACGGAGCGGTACCAGTTGTGCTAAAAGGCCCACGTCTATGTATTAAATATTGATAAATGTTATCCAATATATGGAGTTCTGTCAAAGATTCACTAAGATTTTCATATGCCCTCCAAAAAACGGGTACATAAACGTGATCTTGCAGATTTTCACCTATGGGTAAATCATGCTTAACAGGTATGTCGAACGATTGTAAAAGAGATCTTGGACCAATACCAGAAAGCATAAGTAATTTAGCACTATCTATTGTACCGGCAGATAAAATAACTTCTTTGCCTACCTCAACTCCCATTAAATATTTATCGCGTAGCATATACTCTACTAAGAGAACGTGTTTTTGATTTTCATCAAAATGAAGTTTAGTAACTTGAGCATTTTTGATAACCTTCAAGTTGGGTCGGTCCATCACTTTACCCAAATAAGTTTTTCCGGTGCTCATACGCTGACCATTACTGACGGTCGATTTCACGGTTGCGTAACCCAGATAACTACCTTCAACGAAATCGTCAACTTTCGGTACACCCAATTCTTCAGCGCCGTTATAGATAGTTGAGTAAAGATCTTTCTCATAAACGGGATATTCATTTAAGGTCACATATCCTTGCGGATGAGTTGAATTGCCAGTTGGTCTTATAGACTTTTCAAAATACGGCCAAACGTCATTGAAACCCCAGCCAGGGTTACCTTCAGCTAACCACTGATCATAATCTTGACGATTTCCACGCACATATAACATTGCATTGATGGCACCTGATCCGCCTATAAATTTGCCACGCGGCCAATAGCAACGTTCGTCGTTCGTAGCCAAGCAATAACGTTCATTGCGTTCCGAAAAGTAATTGTAAGTGTAATTCGAATGTTGCACGCCAAAGAACAGCCTGGGTATCTAAAGCGAGTTACAATGAAAATTGATTTGATTTTATGGCAAGAAAACTACTATCGTTACTTCTGATTCGATGGGAGGATTTCCTCCCGCTTCCAGGACTAAAATACGCCAATTAGGATTCTCACTTAAGCGACTGGCGATCACAGAACCCGCCGATCCCGCTCCTATCACCACAAAATCATATTTTTCGACACCTTTATTCAAGGCTTCATCGCCATAATCCATCGGCCAATAACTATCAGTTGCTATCTGACATTGTGCTGCTAATAATGCTTGCATTAGTACATTAACCATGGCATTAACTACACCAACATGGGGTTGGGTACATAATGTGTTATTAGGTGTTAATAAGCTGATTGCGTCCATTGACGTAAGCGTTAAGTTAACAAAGATGCAAAGATGTTTGCAAACAATTTCTTACTATTATTTAACTTTCAAGTATTTTAGAGTTTTAACGACACGAACAGCAACAGCAGTCATACTATAATCAGAATCATTTTTGATCGAATATATACTCTCTGCGGTCACTGAGAATCATTTAAGCGATTATTTTATATATGTTTTTCATATATACATCTATATGAAATGAATAAAGAAACCTACGAATATCTATTTATAGAGAAGAAGAGAGCAAAAAAAAAAAAAAAAAAAAAAAATTAAAACGAAAAGAGAATAACTATAAGGAGCTCATAAAAGTTGCTCCAAATTTATTATCATTATGTTACTCACTGTAATTGTTAAAAGCAAAAAAGCTTTGCTGCTATCTTTGCACTGTAAAAACAACTCTTCTGTGAACATGATTTCAAAATTTCAAATTCTGCTAAGTACCTAGCAGTGGTCTCTTAATTGCCGAACTTTTTTGAAGCTTTAATAAAGCTTTTCAAATTGTAATATAAAACAATAGGAAACCCGCCTCGATTAATGCTAATTAATTATTAATTGAATTTAAAATAATGCAAAACTTAACACAATTTAAAGGAATTAATGAAAAATTAATATTTCTTCTGGTAATTAATTTTAAAGAACTATATGCCTTTCACGCTAAGCATATATGATTTTCTTCTTCTTCTTTTCTTTGTTATGGAATGCGTTTTGCGCTACTTTCATTTAGCGCAAACCTACCTATTCGCAAAATCTTTACTATAAGTGTTGTGCAAGATGTGCTATTATTATTATTAGCGTTTGATTCATCCGAATATTTACAAGATGTATAAGTCAATTGAGGAGGAATTAAATAAAATAAGATCACGTTACTTGTAAAATGCGCTTTACATGAAAAAACCGAGTCGTTTCGAGAAGTAGAACTTATGCCCGAAAGGAATTTCGTTAAATGCGTTAGGAATGCCGTTAAAAGGCCAAGCAAACTGGAAAGAGAGCCCCGTAATCATGATTCCTGAATATTTTGTAAGGAGCAAATTTGGAATGCAGCGAACTCACTTCACATACAAAAAACCGGACTAAGTATTCATAGCTGGTAACTTCCGCTCAACGCACGAATGCGTGTCGAATGTTGAACCAGTTTCCTAAATTTCCACTTAGGTGACAAGTGACTACTAGCGTACAAAGCCAAACCTGCAGAGCTTTCGTCCATCTTGGTCCGGACACTGAACGAGGGCCGGATTTACAAACGTCAAATATTTGTTTTAGTATTATATGTTAAATTTTGTTAAATTTGTGAATAAAGTTTGGTATAAAATTGTAGATAAAAGTTAGAGGAAGCTCGTCTGCATGGCCGTCGACCAGGGGGTTGCCATTCGAACGTTGTCTATCGCATTCGTGTGTTAGAGTTTTGCTTAGCACACTATTAAGATTCGGTGCCATACTTGCCCAAAATCTAATGTATATCCTTAGTGGTGATAGCAATTTGGGCACTAGAAGCTGCGCACAAATACAAATGCGATAAACACATCTGTTTGTGAATACGCTTGCTTCCAATATTTTCTGCCGCTTTCATTACTCTCGGGTCGAAAACGAATGGAACCGCGAAAGGAAAGTGACTCTCTCTCTCTCTCTCTCTCTCTCTCTCTCTGTTCGTCTTTTACTTTGTGATCGAGAGAGAGAGAGAGAGAATTGTTAGGAAGTAAGGAAGTAATAACTTTGCTCCAATATGCAATATGCACGAATAGGCACATCCGCTGTGTGCACGTAAACCGCGATTTTCTGAGCAAAAAAACTGCATATACATGTACGCAAATAATTGCTTATCACTATTATTTTATATGAAGATAAGCGCTTCTACTCTCTTAAGGGAATGCGAACGAAAAGTTTTAATCGTCTTAACGTCCACCCAATCCTTGGCTACACATGCATGTTCATGTCTTACTGAAAACTCAACGCTATATTCGGCTATTCGGTTTTACCGCCGATATTTTATTAGTTCCTCTAACGTGGGCCATGGTGTTTTGCCTTTTCGCACTTTGGATCATTCCCACAATATTTTATAGACTATTTCACACGTAACAAGCAGGAAAAGTAATGCTTTCCCCGTTAGCTGCTTTTTTCGTAGCACGGAACTCGACTTATTGGAAGTTCCCGTAAACTATGTTTTCTGCATTTCAATTTATACGTTTATGGACAGTTAAAAAATGGGATCTGAAGTAATACTGCGATAAATGCTTGCGTACAAATTCATACCAACCTAAGTAGGAATATGTTTATACGCCATCTACCTATTGGTAATCAAAGCATTGTCTTAGTCTTATTCCTTGTCAAAACTACAAACAGACGAAATATTTTACTACACATCTAGCAAATTAATTAAAATTTGCAATTTTTTTTTTTCTTTTTTTTTTTAGCTTAATAAAAAGTTTGCAATTTGACTGGTAGTGTGCGTTTAAAAAAGACAGTAAAAAAGTTTCTGAAAATAATTGAATATATAATTAAGGATGTATGCACTTATCTCTTTCACATACTTTGTTAAGCAATTCGCACATCTACAGTTACAATATTACAATGGTTAGATATAAACAATAAGATTAATTGCAGGCAACACTTGAAAATTCATTTTTATATCTCCGAGATAAATGTTTGTTTGTTGCTCTTCCCTTTTTCTTTTTGATTTCAGCTTTAATTCGTTTTCAGTCTTCATTGACTTATAAAGTGGCGTAATAATAATCTTAATTTTATTTAGATATATAAAACAACCAGTATTGCATAGCATTGAGTTAATTAATGTAAAACGAAAAAAGAAAAAAATACACCGATATGTCCGGATGGATATTATTACACTGGTCACTAAATAGAAGGAGAATATTTCCCAATGTTGGTATAGTTAATGCCATGGTTAGTGTACTAATGCAAGCATTATTAGCAGCACAATGTCAGATAGCAATTTTGAATAATGGCTGAATGGTATGCACAGAAAAATAAAGGGCTGACAATTAAGGAAAGTTAACTATCGATTTTTTACACATATAAAGATAATTATGCCGCGCCCACGGAAGAGTTCAAAGCAGCAAAGTATGGTGCGCCAATTGCAGATAAGAGAGAGGTAAAGGGAAAATTTTTTAAAAATATTCAACTTTAACCCTATTCTTCACGAAACCACGTTTTTTCGCTTGTCAACGGATACCCGGCGTGTGGTACAGGGTATATTAAATTAGTACACACAGAAGGGATTAAGATAGACCCAATTTTTATTATATCGATCGCTTCGGAAACATAACCTGAATTGATCAAAGCCTGTCTGTCCGTCTGTCCGCGTGTGCATGTAAAATTATGTTCAAACTACAAGTCGAAATTTTTGAGATATATTAATGAAACTGATTGACAGCACGAGCGCATTTTCAATAGCGTTCGAATCGGTCCACTTTTGCGATCACTTCCCATATAAGGCCCTATTCTGAAAAGTCGTTAGACTGGGGAAAAAAAATGCAATTTTAAAAAATTTCTCGGCAAAAGTGATTAAATAGTGATATTTCGCCATTCTAAAGGGATACGAAAACTTTGGATCGGATGCGGAAACCTTTGAGCTCACACTCTTATAACAAAAGGTGAAGTTCATACGACAAATGCTCCATCCATGAAGCATTGAAAATTATATCTTACCAGCAATTTAGCATAAAAAATTTATCTGTTCGAAATATGGACTATTGGAGTCCCGTCCTAGGTGAGAATTAAATATGTACTACATTAGGTAGCGTTTTTGGCCCACTTCCCCGTAAATACGCACATAAAGTATATACCTTTATGTAAAAACAGGATATAATGTTTGTGTTGTATATGAAAAATAAGAATTGTGTTAGACAATGCGGTGTAATGTACTTAATGGACGACGAATGGATAATGTTCCTACTTGTTTTCAAGGAATATATTAGGCAGTTAGGCAGTTTTTTTAATTTCAATTTTTAAAGAAAAATAATTCCACGCTTACTCGAGCTTACGTCATATTCTCATTTTTTATATGTAGAAATCCAAACACATTTAAATGAACAGATTCCGAAAAATGATTTGATTTTTAATAGACACAAGTTGATTTTACCGCTTAAGTATTAGTTAAATTGTGAGATTTGTGACGTCAGGTTTCTGAATCAATCGGATTGTGAGTAACAGCATTCGTTTGGTCTTTATGGTCGTGAATTGAACGAATCCGGCCCGGCAAACGAATATGGTTACGTTATCTTGAGGTAGTCAAGAATGCAAATTCCGTTTGGAAGCTTTAGTAAGTATTGCTAGGCTTTACAAACCGAAGAAGAGATCCGGTAGGCGCGTGTCCCGGTGCTGTGGGTATACAATTATTGTATATTTCGAATTTTTAGAGGCAAAGGTATCTGAAAATGTTTAGCGGTCGTTCTGCATTTCAAGTAAGTAAAATGTTAAGCCTCCAGCAATTGTTAGATATCGTACACTAAGAAAACTAAAAATGATTAAATTTTATAAAACTTTTCAATTCTATTATTATTGCTATTATTATCGCACACAATTCATTTAAACCATAACAATAAATTGTAGGATCAAAAGTATGATGAGCACTAGCAGCTAAGACTATCGGCTTTTAAGATCGATTAGATGGTTAGTTTAACAGCTTTAATAGAGTCAAATGTTTTATTGGTATTAAGTTCTTCAGGCATTTTCAAGACTTCCAAAGGTTTAGATCTTCGAATAGTAGATGGGTTTTGGCATTCATGCAACTATATGTTTAATCGTAAAATGTTGTCCATAATCATATTCGATGGTAGATTTTTTCTTCTTCAAGACATTTCTTTCCGCAAGTCAGTATAGAGTTTTACTTTGCTTATAGTTCTAGTGAGTGTTTAGCGCAAAGACCCACTAGGCTGCCGTCATCTCCCTATGTCATTCCCTTTTTTCAATTCTTCTTCTTATTCTTGCCGACCGTTACCATGTTACACGGCATAGCAAGCATCAACTGATGTGTTGCAATGGTATACTCATGTCGCTTTGTCGCATATGTTTGATTATATAAGTGAAGCGAGATTTTGGCTTTACATGGCCAGGCGGGTTCTTTTAACAATAAACTCAACGACATATAGAATCATTTATGGATTTATTATTACAAGATTAATTTTTTTGGAAATCATTTTCAAAATTTCTTCAAGTATCTCAAACATTAAAAAGCACATCTTGTAAATGTTTGTTATTGTATATTTTTTGGTTAAGTTTGTTGAGCGGTTATGGTAAGTTAAGGCGAGTGAGACAACAATGCTAACGCTGAGACATTTCACTACGATGACAGTGCACAGTAAATAAACTCAGGCTCAGTTGCACTAGAGAGTCTGACATACAACAATATGGTGCGCATGCCCAAACGGTAAACGAACTTGTTTCTGTTTTTTTTCGTTTTTCGTTTTTCGTTTTTTTTTTTTTTTTTTTGCATTTTTTATAAGTTTATTAAGCCAAAGAAAAGATTGATATATCCAGCTTTTTATAGTGATTGTTAATATTCTTCTTTTTTATTAACAAAAAAACAAAATTTCCAAAACATAAACACAAGTTGATTGGCCGAAAAGGCATTGGAATGCAAATGAAAGTAATTATAAGGCAGTGAAATTAAGTGTTTGCATAAAAAAAGTAAAGAAGCAATCGAATAAAAAATGTCCATCAATATCGATATTGAAAATTGAAATATTACATATATATATATATATTTATATATATAAAAATATATTGAAAATAAAAAAAATTAAATAAAATATATGTTAATAATAAATTGATTAAATTAATTAATTAGAAAAGAATTGATAAATGGCTTTAAGTGCGGTCGTAGCTTCCGTTGGTGGTTTAATATTCAAAGCCAGTGCGGCTAATAAAGCAGCCGCTACGGCTGGTGTAGCGGTGGGTGCGTCTAAACTAGGTCTTGCCATAGCCGGTGCGGTTAAATTGGCCACCACTGTTATCGGTGTTGGTAAATTAACAATTTTGCCCTTTCTTGTAGCCGCCATTGCCTATTATAATTACGATCTATTCGATCCGGAAAATCGTCCATTTAATGTGCAAAAAATCGATCGTTCCTATGATTTTATTATAATCGGTGGCGGCTCGGCAGGTAGCGTTCTAGCCTCTCGACTATCCGAAATATCACAATGGAAAGTTCTATTACTAGAAGCGGGTGGTCATGAAACCGAAATAACCGATGTCCCACTACTCTCGTTATATTTGCACACCAGCAAATTGGATTGGAAATATAGGTAAGTGTGCTGTCTTTGTCTCTTGTTATGCGCTAAATTTTATATTCGCGTTAACTTTCTTCACAAATTATGCATAACTCTTTCGCCATTTGCTATATTGGTTTAGTTCATTTATTTCAAGCCTTGTTTTTCATATTCATCAAATTCACAGTTATGTTTTGCAAATGTTGTGTAACTTTTCAATATACGTTATATACATATGGATATCTGTGGAAACGAGTTTTTATCAGTAACACTTTTTCCTTAACTGTCTGCTATTTGATAAAGGTTCGTTGCTTTGGTGAAAATTGAAAGTATTTTTTAATATTTCTGCCTTTCATATCACATTAGCATCAGCAGCAGCATCAATTCAATATTCAGGTATCTTAAGGCTTTACTAACGTTTCGTATCTATGCTCAATTGACTAACACTCACAAATTTTGATCAGAAAAGTTCGAAGAAAATTAATTCTTGATGAGCATGAAACTCAACGTCGATACGACTACATTGCAATAAAAAAAAAAAAAAAAAAAAAAAAAAAAAACCTCCTGAGGTAAGTTTTTTACTCACAAGATTCCTCTATAATTAAGGTGAAACGTTTACCAGGACCTCTTAAATATTGAAAAGAAAATAATTTCTTAGCTAACTAACCTACATGCGTCCAATTGGGAGAATATTTTCCAGCGTTAATATGTATTTAAGGATTTTCCGCTAGGCATATTAAGTTAGTGCGGTCATATGTGATACGCAGAAGGGATTAAGAGAGATCGACCTTTTATTATACCGATCGATGTGAATCATAATGTGTGATCATAATATGAATCGATTTAAGCCTGTCTTTCCGTCTGTCCGCCTGTCCGCCTGATGTCTGTCCATATAAATTTATGTTCAAGCTACAGGTCGCAATTTTTGCGATATTATGATGAAATTTGGTAGAATGACGTGTTCTGACCGACGGGCAAAAGCAGGACCGGTCCACTTTTTCGATCAATCCCCATATAACACGCTAGTCCCGTTATATGGAAAAAACTTGTACTTTTTGAAATTTGTCGGCAAAAGTTGCTAAGTAGTCGTAGTGTTTCGGTTTTCGAAATTGGTATGAAAATTTTGAACCAGCTGTAGCAATTTTTCAATCTCCCTCTCTTATAACGGAAACTGAATGTCATACGATAAAAAGGTGTATTTTTCAATGCTTCACGATGAAAATTATACGAAATTATTAATTTAACATAAACAAAATAACTGTACCATATTTGGACCATCTCAGCCTATTTTTTGAATCGTTCCCTAATAAGGATTTTTACGAAAATTGAACCTTTGTAGAGCAGAAAAGGGTAGGTTTTGATATGTGGTGATGAAAATTGACCCATAATAATAATTTCATACCGATATAAGAATTATTGTAGACAATGTGGTTTAGGGTATTTAATGGTCGGCTTTGGCCAACTATAATGTTCTTACTTGTTAAATATCAATTTTAATGGAGATAGACTGCACTTAAGATGTATTTGTACCGTAAAAAATACGGTAAATAATATCAGAGACTTTGCAGACTATAAAGAGTTGAGTTCAGTACTTCGTAGATCGGATATGATCAGTATGAAGGCGATTTATTATATGTTTGTCTGTCTCTCCTGTCAACGGATATAATTGAAAAATAATCTTATGTTTTTTCTTATTGATAGCGTTTTGCTTAACAGATCGTAAAGACTCAGAAAGTTCGTTATATACGTATACGTCCTTAATCGGCGGGAGGAAATATTGATCTTGACTGATTGAAAAATCATTGACATTATATACAAAACGAAATGAATTAAGAATAGTTAAGTGAGTAAACTAAAGCAGAGGAATACAATTAATTCGGTCAATTTCTTATATTAATCAAGCATATATATATATATATATCCATGGATTATGATTATTTTCGAGCTCGACATGTTTTTAATACCTAAGCAAATTGGCCTTTGGTCGCAAGTATTCAGCTAACAAAGGGGCGTATATAAGGATAAATGTAACTTTGGCCGTTTTAAGGCTTATATCAAATTTAATATATTAGCATTTTTTGCTCTAGAGTTTATACAAATATAAAATTATAAAGCGAATTTAATTTTTTTTTTTTTTTTACTTAATAAGTTTGTACTCCTTTTACATACAAAAAAAAAATAAATATATATATATATATATATAATCATATATTAAGCAATTTATAACGCAAAGTTCAATGTTGCGCTCGTAACTATTAAAAAAAAAAAAAAAAAAAAAAAACCCAAAGATTAAGTGATAAAATTGTCAACAAACTGCTTTTAAATCAACATTTCTTGCTTTAACCTCGGTTTTATTAAACGGACAATTGCTTTGCCTGCTGTCTAAAACGCTATATATACATAATATAATACATCTACGATTGATTAGTCACTGCGATTTCCCCTCAATTAAATAGAGAAAGACTTGCTCATCAAGCAAGATATCATATTGTGGTGTCTTAAATACACCTCCTCCTGTATCACGATGACAATAATCAACAACAAGTCACTCGGTCAGTCAGTTAGTATTAAAGAATTACTTGATAAAAAGCAGAAAGAAAAGCAGGATTTTTCAACGCGTTAATGTGCCAGTAGAAAGTGTTTTGAAATTTACAGAAGCAATGAATGATTGCTTGACTTTCATGACGATTAGTTAAATCGATACTTTTGTCAAAAGATTAAGGAATACACAAAATAATGTTTGTTTTTTTTTTTTTTTTTACTTTTCTATCGAAAGTCTTTACTTCTTCATTGCTGAATTGATTGCGAAAAGCAAATTGGGAAGAGGAAACTCAATCAATCAATCAATCAATCAATTTGATTCGTTTACAAACCTGCCTACGATAACAAAAGAGTTGAGAAATTTTTCAAAAACATTCAAATATTCGCATAAAATGCTTCCAGTTTACAAGAGATAACGGTAGGAAATTCTCCTCTCATATATTTATTTATTCGCTGTGATTATTCTTTTAAAACCTGAGCCTATTAATAGATTTATAATCGTTCAAAGATTGTTTCGCGTGGTATGCGTAACGTAAACAATAAATACGTGTGAATAGAAAGTGGTGTCTAGAGCTGCTTACAGCAAAAGTCTGATTGATTTTATGGAAAGAAAATATAGTTTATGGCCGTTTGGGGCTGTTTTTTGTTTGGCGACATGAACATGATGTTCGAGTTAATTTGTTATTTATTTCATTACTTGGCTTATAAAAGGCAACCACACACGGTATGCAAAGAAGCTTAAAGAGAGAAAAAAAAAGAGACAAAGAGAGAGAAAGAGAGAGAAAGAGAGAGAAAGAGAGAGAAAGAGAGAGAAAGAGAAAGAGAGAGTGAGAGTGAGAAAGAGAGAGAGAGAAAAAGAAAGAAAGAAAGAAATAGAGAGAGAGAGAGGGGGAGAGAGAGTTTTTATTGCGTTGGTTGAATCAAAAAAAAAATACATAAATAAGAAGATTAATAATTAATCATGATGATCATTAATATTTTTAGAAGCAATGAAAAACTGGCTAAATAACTCACAGTTAGAGAGATAGAACGGTTAATTATATTATTAGGGCTGCGGCACACGCGGCAAGGTATTAAAATTCAATCCATCAAAATTGGTGATGACATTTCTCCAGTTCAACAACAAAAATCGATGCAAAAACCAAGGATAAGCTGTCACTTACGGAGCATTAGAAGATTGATCAGTTTCAATCCGAGGCAAAATATAACTGAGGTAATATTCTAATCCTTGTAAGGAGAAGATAAGAAACTGCTTGTTGACAAACTCAATTAGATCAATATCACATACGTATTGTTGGCCGAAGCAATGCAATGAATAGACTTTTTGTTGCATAAAGCTCATTAAATACATGTGACCATCTTTTAATGGAATCCAAGGTACGTGTGGTTTTAATTACAATTGAACGTATAAGTAGGTGGAAGCGCAGTTTGGGATCGAAAACAATATACAAGTTTGTAAAATACCGAGTATTTTGACCAACTAGGTCAACAACCTTTGTGACGAAAAGTGTTATACACATGACTGAAGAGGATACACATAACTCAATAGTGTGAAAACGATTTCAGAGTTTAGAGTTAGATTGCGGAATGCCATCGGGCACCTTTACAGGATTCGTTGAGTTAACCCCGTTAGTTTTGCGTTTAGCGTCCAAAAACGCGTAAATATTTTTTGAATTTCTTCTACACTTAATACGCATCGATTGTAAAAAGGACGGTTAGCATTTTCTGCTCTTTGCTCCTTGCAATTAGTTTCCCTTTAATAGGTTTAAAGTGAAAACCCGGGGAGAAAATCGCAAAAAACCCTCAGATAGCCTTAGAAACTTTATTTTTGCGAGTCCTTATCTACTTTAATTACTGGTTAGGCCAAACTAAGCAACCACTACTTTTTCCCACTGTAAAACGCAACGCGTGAACACCGAAATTGCTTCTTGAGGCATTAGGGAAAAATTTAGAATTTCGATAACGAGCGATTCGTTTAAGCAGATTTTATTTGTTAATTATTTTGTCACAGTGGCAAAATATGCTTTTCTTTTTTTGGATATATATGGAAATAGAAAAAAAGAGTGGATTTAATAAGTCACCAGAATTACAAGATACTAGGTCTGACAATCTACCTTGGATATTGTATTATGGTTTCAAAGAACAATCACACATCTACGACGAATAATGCGTTTAGCTCGTTCATTCTATTACTAAGAGCAGGGTGGATTGATGTTACCAAATATACCATGAAGTGCAAAAATGTTTCCAAAGCAGCACGAATGTGCAACGATGCTATACAGCAATATCTTTCGGTTTATCTTAACCATACACTTGAAAACATGGGCGTTGTTAGCTAGTCAAAGCAAGGCGAAAGGAATTAAAGCGTGTACTGTAATAAGTACACGACCGCGATTTTTGTTTGTTCTTTTAGGTCTGTAAATTTCATATGTGGTTCCAAGAATTTATTGTTAAAACTATCAGATTATCCTTCTGACACTAATTCAATAACTAATGAGAAATTGAAGAGATATGTTTAGCTCTTTGATGGATAATTAGCTATACCAGCAGTGGTTGAGGATGGCTTTTGATTTTTCTGGTAAGAGATGACAGTATTCCTTGAATGCTCTTTCATATAAACTAATCGCTATGTAAAAAACTGGTTGAACTTTTAATATTTTATAATTGAGATTGATCTAGACTTGACATATCAATTTATTGGGCCATCATGACTATTAAACCTTAAGATTGGGAGGGAGAAGATGAAATTTTTAATGTTCCATGATCAAAATATTTATGAAAATATTGGCGGATATAGGCGAAGTTATTTAAAATCTTTAATAATCGACTTTACTGGACTATAATGTTTCAATTCACCTTTTAAATGCTTTAGCTTTAGGTACTTTATTGTTTTCCTGTTACGGAGCTACACCAAGATTTTGTTCTTTGTTGTTTTTTCAATGCTTGAAAGAGAAGCGATTAACTTTCCTTTTTCATATTCCATTTTATGCTTTTATGTATAAATGAATACTTAGAAAGGTGAAAGTTGAATTTGAAGATTCGTAGCATGAAAAAGCTAAATCTAAAACAGGCGCAATAACGTAACGAAAGTTTCTTACTTAAGTCTTTTGTTAACAAAAATGTAAATGCAATACAACGAGGAACGTGTTCTTCTAATAAAAAAAAAAAAAAAAAAAAGAAAAGAAAAATAAAGCCAAGAGTTTTTGTTTTCTTTCATTTTACGATTTCCATTTTTTTTTCCATTTTTCATATCGATCAGCAACGAGTCTATCAAGTCTTCATTCGTTCATTCCCCAATACGCTTACGGGACCAAAGACCAGAAAATAGCGTGTAGGTGTGTGTCCATTCGATAAGTGTTATTTATATATGGAATCAAGCTAAAACAAACGTTCACGCAGATTTTACATATTGTGTTCCGAGATGAGACTGAGGTTTAACAGTGGATGTCTATCGTCACGTGTGGACATAGACAGCTATTTCAACCAAAAGCTCTATAACTCTTTTAATGGTGCTGGTCTTGGGGAGGCAGGTGGTCATGTCCAGGACCAACGCTCGCTCAGTGAACCAACTAGACTGTTGAGTGGTAAAGATAACATTGAATCCGTACGTGTCAATTTCATTAGTTCATTTCCCAATACGGGTACGGGTGTACGGGAAGATCAGAAAATAGCGTGTAGGTGGCTGCCCGTTCGATAAGTGTTATATATGGAATCAAGCTAAAACAGAACAAGCTGTTCAGAATTTTAAAATCACTAAACGCCCCAGTCTCTCTATCTCTCTATTGTCCTTCACAAAATGAAAACCAAAAGACGAACTTGTACATCTATTTACTACAGGGAAAATTGCTGTGAAACAGTTTTTCCTATTATATCCAAACCCGAAATATGACTCTGATACTACAGAATCGTTCTGCCTTGTGTTACACCCACAGATATATATTAGATATTTAAAATGATTTATAATATTTTTGATAGGCATAAGATGCTCTCTGACGAAGCATTAAAGAAAACCGTTGCAGGAACTTTAAAATAAAAGTCTGCAACAACGCCTGAAAAGTGCTCACGTTAACGCCTGCTGAATAGACGAGGAAGAGTTTTGAACGCCTACGACATCGGATGGAATCATTTATTGAATAATTCTCTATCCAACTACCGACGAGACTGGAGTAATTTAAAAAAAGAAAAAGAAAAAAAAAACTCGAAAAAATAGAGCCGTTTGATCCAAGTGAGATGGAATAAACACTTGTTTCAGTAAATCTAACGTAGACCTTGAGAAATTACTTTAACTAGAGTACTTGGTCGAATAAAAATATTATTATGTCTCTCATTATGACGAAATATTGCTATTTTATGTACACATTAGTCAAACTCTATATCAGTTGTACAATTTACTTGTTCTGCACTATTTTCTAAAAGGAATGCACAATAACTTGCCGATAGCTGCGAGATTGACTTGAAAACTCGCGCGCTAAAGTGAAAACACTTCTCTCGCTTATTTCATTTGGTTTACCCTTACACACATTAACGCTGCTGTGATTACTGCACTATCATTAGAGAACCTTACTGGGTATACGAACCGTATCGTGTCATTAAACTGCGCATGCAGCAAGTATGCTTTGTCGTTTTTGCATCTACTGCGTTGCGTAATGCAAAAATAAAAATTGTTTTTTTTTTTTTTTTTAAATAAAAAATTCAACTTCAGGTTTTTGGCTTACTTTAGTAACGTGTGTAAAGATGTTTAACGACTTTGAAGAAGACAGTTAAGTAGCAATAACTGTAGTCTTTGTAAACAATAAACAGCTGATAGCAATACTAAATAGAAAAAAAAAAAAAAATAAATAAATAAACAAGTCATCCTCATTGTTGGTTAGTTAATAATTTGAATAAAAGTATAAAACAAAGTAAGAAAATTATATTCGGTCGTGACCGAATCTTTTATACACATCAACATTATCCTAACAAGGATACATTTCTGTATATTTATTTCCTATAGTTTATGAGAAATGAGCAAAAACTAAAAAAATTATTCACAATTTACGTGGTCCTGCGGGCGTGTCTATTGACCGATTTGGCCCATTTTCAATACCGATTTGCATGTAAAAATTTCCAATGTTTCCACGTAATTTGAAGTCGATAGCTTCATTTTTGTGGTCAGGATGCCAATGCTTACAACAGCCCATTACTCGGACGGACATCGATTTTATTGATTTAGAATATGATCTTGATCAAGAATATATATATACTTTGTACGGTTTCTGATGCTTCCGTTTGGGCGTTGCAAACGTTTTAGCAAAATGAATATATCCCTCATCCTTTGCTAATGGATATAAAAAAGTGAATATATTTTACGAAATCGTACTAACTATAAAAAATTTCAAAGTAAAAATTGTAAAACAAATACTTTATGAAAGCAAACACAGCAATTTACATCACTTATATATATTTATTTTTGAAGAGTAACGCCATTTAAGTGAAATGAAAATCTCATTCATTCACAAAGATTTCATTTAATAATGATGGCGTTGTGTGTGGTGCCAGTGCAGTCAATGTTTAAAAGAAGTTTCGCTGCTTAGGTTGACATTAAAAAGTAATGAGAGCTTCGTTCGCTTGCTTGCAGCGTTTATTAATTATGTCAAATTTTATGTCCGATTATTTTAGAGTTTAATCGTTGTAAGAGTACTTTTTTTTTTTTTTTACGACATACATTGCAATGTTTGACAGCCAATTATGATTCTTTCACTTTGCATACGCAGGCAAATAATATTACGACTCGACTGACATTTGTTTTATTACTAAGCGTACCGATTGTAATCATCGCATTTAATATATAATATGCATGATGTTACTCGTAACAGCTAACCACGCTGTTGTCGTTGCCAGTCATTTGCGTGTTAAAAAAATTGATTGATATGATCTCAGTTGGGATCCCTGTGCCTGTCGTCACTTATACTGCAAAATATTCTAAGTGCAAACTGAAAAGTTTCTAAAACACTATTATAGCTAAGCATGGGATGAAAATGAGATGAAAAAGCTTCTTGTCCTCAAAGCACTTTTGATTGCTTTAAAACGGTTGCATTAATTGGTCATCATTGAGGCCTATAAAGTATTGTAGTGCGCTTATGCAGAATGCAATAAACTAAGCAACTCATTACGATTTTGCCAGTTTTTTAAACATAAATCAACATCAGCGTTCGCCTGAAAGACGCTATGGCGACTCTTATCTGTCGAAAATTTCAATTTGTTGGTGATTTGCCAATTTTAAGCAAAGTCGTATCGACATCGATGAGGATGAACGCGTGAGGTCACCCGAATGCGGCGGTTGTTCTAGTAAACAAATCAAAAAGGGCACAACATCCTTTTCGAAGCCCAAAAGGTGAAGTTGCGTCAGATAGGTCAGCAGATAGTAACAGTTACCGTTTTCTATGAACATACATCCATGAGAAAGCCCCGTCCCAAGTGAATGTCGCTTTTTTGCCCACTTTCGTCGGCAACGTCGTTCGAAGCTGCCAAACAATTTGAAGTGTAACTTATAAGCAAATGGCTGGATGTCATAAATTTTTGACATATATCGCAGTGATGTAATATTACGCACTTCATGTAATTTTCGACATATTTTTGAATCCTTGCACGGAACTGCTTTAACTTCGGGAGCGGTTTTGGCTTTGGAAGCTAATGAACAGACTGAAAAGTCACTAACTCAAAAATCATCAGATAACGCTTTTTGAGGTGGTCAACATGCGGCCAAGTCAAATGATAACGACTTGGATCATTGGCTATGTTAAAGTAGAAACGCAAAACATATATATAAACGTTCAAAGAGCTGAGTCGAAGGATTGTTTAGTGTTATGTTAGGAGGTTTATTATATTGTTTCGCTTTATTAAGGAATTCAATTATCGTTTAGAGTATTTGACGAATGAATGACGCAAGCAAACGTGACGTATTATATAAAATAAACTATTGTCCCTTTTTGGGTAATTTTGGAGCAGTGTCTTTGCATATAGTTTGTGCAATGAATTCAACTAACGTGCGAGTAGGGCGCCCCGCCATGCCTTCTCGTAAGTATTCAAAGCGTTTACCGGTCGTGTACATAACGTTCGTTGCGTCGATATGCATCCATTGGCCGCAGGGCACAAATTCCCGTAAAAAGGCCGCAGCCTTACAGGGTCGACCGCCGGAACCTGCTCCATAATTTTGCACGTCGACCGATGTATCACATGTAACCTGTTCCGTGTAATAGTTCCACAAAGGTAGACGCCAAACTCTGTCGCCCGTATGCATGCTAGCGTGATTTATCTGCTGCCAAAGAATTTCAGAGTTGGTAAATACACCGCAAGCAGCCTCTCCTAAAAGGTCACGCATATACCATGACGTAGTGCCGACGTCAACAATAAGCTTCGGGCAAAAATTTTGAGCGTATAAAAGCGTATCGGCTAGTACTAGAACGTCTTCATGATTCGTGCCCTGAATTTTGATATGTTTGCCGTTCATGCATTTTACAGTGTCGCCAGATCGGAACGAATTGCAACCGATGACATTTTCGCATAATGGTATAAGACCTCTCATGTTAACTGGTAAACGTAAACCTGCTATAGCTCTACATGTTGCTACAACCACTGCTGCGCCGGTCATGTCACCGCGCATCCACTTTAATTTTTCTAAAGGTTTGAGACAAAGGCTACCGCAATCGTATGTTATACCTTGACCAATCAATACTATTGGCCTTTCATCGGCCGATGTACCATAATAGCTGAGTTCCAGAAAAATTGGTGGTTCACATGAAGCTTTGCCTACCGATAGAAAGGCATTCATGACTTGACTCTCAGCCCAGCCTTCAACTTTGACCTCTACATTAACACCTGACTTGCACAACACCTCAACTACGTGTTGAGCAAACGCTGTAGGAGTTAAAATATTTGAAGGCATTTCTTGCAGCTGACGTGTCAGATTTTGTGCAGCCGCTTTCTGAAGACCAATACGCCAACCTTCTATATCACATACCTCATCCTTAACAGTATATAAATCGATTACCGGTACAGTAATGCGATTTTTTTTAGCTCGCAACTCCTGATAGGCCCAAATTCCTAAGGCAGCCCCTTCGGCGGCGGACTCAGTGTGACCGCAGTGTTCCACATCAATTCGAACTGAATCTATTAACGCTAAATCCATACAGGCTTTGGCTACCGACCGTCTTATCACTTCTTTTTGCTCGTCAAGTACTTCATACGGATTATAACCTAAACATTCCCTACCCAAACCCACAATAGCTACAGCAGTATAGTATGGTATTTTTTCTGATTCAGGACAAAAGAATATCCTGGCCTGGCCTGTTCTAGGCATCGGCCCCGACATCCTCAATACATCAATAAGACGTCCGCCGGTCTTTTGAATATTATACTTCCAGGCAGTCGGCGTCAAAATTCCTGGATCGCTTTTATCGCCCTCATCGGCATATACACCTAACACTAGACCACGTAAAGGCGGGTCCGCGCAAAGTTCCGTCTGCTGTAGTTGCATCATCTGATTAAGGGCCGCTGATGAGTATTTTCGCAATTGTATAACACGCTTAACGCCGTCCCGGAACGTATTTAAGCGAACTAATCTTAACATGACGTAGTGATACTTTACAATAATATATAATTAATTCGTGTAAAGAGCGCTTTTTCAATATCAAAGATATATACATATATATATATATATATACAAATAAAATATGCGCGTTCTTCTTATTAACAAAGTTTCACTTTGAAGCTTTGAAAAGAATGAAAATTTTCATTGAAAATAAAATTGATTTATATTGAAATAAAAAATCAAACGTACATGATTTTTAGGAGGAAACAACAAATCGCCCTAGTACAAATGACTATGCAATTGGAAACAAGTCAAATCATTTGCATTTCGTTTCTTAATAATCACAAAAAAAAAAAAAAAAAAATCGTTATCTGGTAGTAAAACAAGTAAGAAAATTAGATTCGGTCGAGACTGAATCTTTTTTTGGTCGTTATCCTAAAAAAGATATAAGGGGTAAACGAGCAAAATTTTCATGTTCTATAATATGGATTGGACGCGGTTGATTTCTTCTAACTTCGAAAAAATAATATTCCAATAAAAGTATTTCAATAAAAAGTTTTTGTCGTATCGGGATAGCGTCTAACACAGTGATCACGTTTGCATCGTGTATTATGCGTGTCGGACACAATACATTCGCTTATCTGATTCCAATAATGCAATGCAAGCAATGTGCTCAACTATATTTAAACAAGTGAACTAAAACAAGTAAGATAATTGAATTGAGTCGGGACCGAATCTTTTATACCCGTTACCCTAAAACAGATAAAAGGGGTAAAAGAACACAATTTTCATGCTCTATAATAAGGATTGGGTGCAGTTGATTTCTTCTATTTTCAAAATAAAAAATTTTTGTCGTAGAGGCTTGTGGGAATTGTAGGCGTGTCCTTTAAAAAGTTTAGGTGAATTCCAAATCCTTTTGCAAACTTGTAGGCAATGTCTTCATTCCCGCTAGTGAGAATGTTTATCACAAATACTGCAATGTTACGCAAACAGACAGATGGACAGACGAGCAGGCGGACATGTTTAGGTGCATTCATGATTTGAAATTGGCAAAGAATTTGTGCACTTTGCGGGGTTTTTGAAGTTTGCTTGTCTTGCGCGTTAAAAAGGTATTGAAAAAATAATTCAATTTTGGTACACTGCAATATTGGGTTGGCGTGATCTAATATTTCCATTTTTGTGCACAAATGCTACATCATCGCCCATAGACTAAGCGTTCAAATTTTTGTACATGTATTTAATGTAGTTGCATAAGTAATGAGCAAGAAATGAATTTCTTCTCATTGCTTTTCAAAAACAGGGGTGTTCTCAGTTGACTGTAGTGCTGTGGACATGTCCGCCAACGAATTTAGCTCATTTTCGACACCAATCTGTGTGCAAGAACTTCCACTGTTTCTACAAAATTTGAAGTCGATAGCTTCATAGAGAATGTTTACAACAGACAATGCACACGGACGGACAGGCAGATGATCGATTTAGGATTTGAAGCTGTTCAAGAATATATATATATATATATTTTGCGGGGTTTTTGATTCTTCCTTCTGAGCGTTGCAAACGTTTTGACAAAATGAATATACCCCTCATCCTTCGCTGATGGGTATAACATAGTTAAGTCTATTGTATTAACCCGTTAATTATTCTCGTAGAGATTTAAAAAAGTTCTCATGTAAGAATGCTATGTGCATTTTTGGTCGGGTGAGTGATATCACGGGATATTGCATTGCGATCCGCGATTCTCGATCTACAGAAAATTAGGGAAGTGTTAAAGATATATATGTACCTTAATGTCGTACTTATCTTTCATCATAGAAGCTGGCGCTATACCCACGCAACAAGTCACCGCGTGTACGAACTTGTTCGACCTTGAAGTGATTAACATGCATTTTCAGCAATTGAATGGAAACAATGAGTACTTCGCCGTCTATTATAAGCGCGATCATAATGCATTCCACTTATTTCGATGAAGATACTTCCGCCGTTTCCCTTTCTCTACAAGTTAGTTAGATAAGTTTTGTTTTGTTTGCCAGTCCGTCCTTCTCTGTTTTTTGTCACATTTGTTGTATCACACTTTGAATTTTCATCATCAACCTTTTTCCAGGATTCAATACCATTTTCTTGTGTGGACTGTTCAACTAACGACATATGCTAGAGATTTCAAAGATTTGTCTGAAGAAAAACGCAATTTTGGGCTTTTTTAGTCTATTTTAATTATTTGTAATCAAGAAAATTTTGTAATCAATCCGTTTATATATGTAATTTTCTCACAATAACAAAGGCATTAAAAACACGTTTTAAAAATGCTTTCAACAAATGGTCACACTTATGCTCACTATTCTGACTTGATGAACTAAACTAAACGAGCGGTCTGGTCTGTAAATCATAATTTGTGCTTTAAGTCAATTTATGCTAAAATATGTCAAGTCAATATATGAAATGATTCCGATTCCGAATTCGAATTCGATTTCAATTTCGATTTCGATATCTATTAGTATATCTTCTTCGCCTCTATTGATCGAAAGTTAATTTCGTATCTTGAAGTAGCTGTCATTGTATTATTAATTTCTGCTTGCCAGACTTAACAGAATTTTTCATAAAATTTGTGCTTTTGATATTAATTGACCCAATTTTCACTTATCTTCAGCTACCAATTTTTCTTGATTCGTTCGCGTACATACAAAAATGAAATGTACAATGAATGAGGCAACCGTAAGAGGCGAAAGAAAAGAGAAAGTATTCTTCGCTTCAAGTCGAACATTGGATCCCCGTTATCTGTGGTAGATTAATTAAACGATTCCTCATAACGGGCTCAAATATATGTCCAAAAATAAATTTCATGCTAAGCAAAGAGTGTACGAAGGTAGATCGGCAGTATTTTAAAACCTGATCGAGCGAATTGAATCATGACTATCGGACGAATACTACACAATACTGACTAGACGGAGAAGAAGGATAGATCGCAGACTACAGATAAGGCAAAGACACAAAAAATTATATCAGCACCGTAATAGTCCAGTGTGGAGTAGACCGGTCGGTGATTGAAATTAAATCACTTATGTTTTTTTTATACATCATTTTAGCATAAAAGCACTGAACTTGGATCATGGTCGGGTAGCCCTCCTACAAGTATATAGGTTCAATAAGCATAGAAAAGCGATTGGACAAACGAATAGATACGAGGATCGGTAACTGGGAAAAACGTATGTGTGGTTGGCGTGACCGAGCAGGACAGGTTTGTAAATAGGAGGATGAAGAAATAGCCATCTAAGTGGATAAATGAATATATAAGTAGAAGGAGATATGCGCGGATTTACACATGTATACATTACTTTATTCTTAATCATATTCTACCACATACTCTGTCAAATCGTGTAGTATTTACTCTGTAAGATATGCGAAGCACGTTGGTACCTTTTACGTTACACATTACGTTAAAGCTAACATACCTTCAGCTTGAATGGTGTTTATGCAGAAATACCACAAGGAAAACCTGTTCCTTTTTTAGACGTTGCATAGCCGAAGCGTACTTTACTATAGGTAATGTACTATGTTCATACTTGAATTGCACTCAATTTGTGTTTAGGCGCCAAAAACTTAGTGCGAGTTTTTGAGTAAGAAAATATTTCATAAGAATGAGTGTTTTTTTTTTTGAAACGTGGTCAACGGCCAGACTTCTCTTTGTTGCTTCAATGTACTGTTGCATCTCTTGAATTAAATGTTGATATAACACATAACGGATTGGTTTTTCAATTAAATACGAACGGGTACTTTCCTAATAAGCCGATTAATAAATTTTTTCTTCACATTACAAACGAATTTGAATTTAAGCAAATCCAAACGCGGAACATAGAGTGAACTTTGAAAATTCCATCGCATAAAATAGGAAATAAAATTTAGCATAAATCTTTTAACGGGATATTTGAGACAGAAAAAAAAAAAGAAAAACCGGTCGAAACTACGATTAAAGGCATTTAAAAATTGAAAAACATACGTATATATATATATATATACATTTCCTTTTAATAACGATGGACGGATCAACTGGTCGGTTGGAAATTGTTCTTTGGAAGCACGTTTGTGTGACATAAAAAATATTATTTCTAGTCATTTCATGTATACCCGTAGGATATAATTTTCGTAAACTGATTTTGAGGTTATGTCCCGGCAGAGCGTCAACATTTTGACGTGACGTTAAAGCTACATTAACCAATCCCCCACATAAATGAGTTGTGATGGACGAATGTTTACGGCCACCGAGGCTTGTTATGAAGAATTAATTGTCGCATGAACAAATTCAAATCGGCATAAACGCTATGAGTAAAAAAAATTTGCGGGAGTAAGATTTCTTCGATAATATTTATGGCCTAAGAGTTAACAAGAAATAGTATTTAAGTGTTATATGTTATTTTCCTGAAGGTTTTTTGTTTGTTTGAATTATGGGTAACGCAAAAATGCAACTCTTCACAATGCATTAGCTACTCGAGACCTTTCCATCAGAGTTTCATTTCATATTATTGACATGACTTAGCTTCTTCTGACTTGCGGGTAAAATAATTCCGTAAAACAATGAATCAAATTAACTCAAGTTTCAGATGAAAACAGACAAGAAGAAGAAGAACATGTTGGCATGGAAGTGCTGCCTCGAAGAAAAGGTAAGACCACGTGAATTATAGCTAGGAATGTCACGTTAACCTTAAGCGATACATATAGAGAGAAAATTAAAGCACGAATCGTCCGAATTTTCCGCTTATGTCACGTGCTTAAGAATTGAAAGTTTCGATTCGACTTTGTTTGTCTCGAAGGGCTTGACCATTTAGGCAAGCAGATTATCAGAACCTAACCTTAGTGTGACATTTTTGACGTTAATCCTTTTTTTCCGCAACATGTTCGACAATCGCCAACTGCATGACTTTACCACTTTTGGAATTTGGATTTCCTAGAAAATCGGTCAGTTTTCATGCACAGTTTGGTGCTATTTGCGTCTCGATCACAAATCAGATAATAGACGATTTTCATAGTAACATAAATTTTCAAGAATGTGAGAAGTTTTTACATTGCCTTTCTTAGCGCTTGACTCTCACTGCGATTAAATTGCGGGTAGAAGACGGTCTCTATGAAATTAGTACCTTGGCATACAAAAATCTATGTACAATATTTGGTTAGGGTGGGACCATACGGTTGCTCAACGTTCCTTCTATGTGAACAACAAAAACAAAAAACAAAAAAGACAATTTACCGACTTGTGTACGCTTTCATAAAAGAGTTTTTGATAAAAAGTAAGCTCCCATATGACAATAAGGTGTAACTTTGTGTCGATAATATGTTGCGCCTGCAACTCAACCGTAGGGCAAAATAGTGTAGTGTTAGCCAACTATGCCGTTCAAATTATTGCTTGGTCTTCATTTGAAGCTTGCGCTTGTAAGAGCGATTACAAAGCTATATAGGGAGGCTTGTTGTAATATTCTACATAACTGTTATTGTATTGTAACTTGCTATGTATTGCATGATATGAGCAATATCGCATATAGGGTGCAATTTTTCGCAGTTTTTGATAACAATAAATATAGACGCGTTTGTCCTTGGCCATCAGAATTACTATTTTTGAGTTATTTCAACTGATTCTGACCGAATGAATGAATGAATATGTTCTTCATAGACTTTATTTATTGCAGTTTTCTAAACATAGTAAACAACATTGCTCGCGAAGGCTAAGCGTACATATTGAATGTCGTTAGATGATGGTATGAAAATGAACGAAAATAATATATGGAAAAGAAGAAAGAAATTATCAGAAAATAGAAATCCAATACTTAAGAGAGATGTACATACATATCAATAATTAATTGAGAAATGTTCTCTATCGACTCATTTATTGCTTTTCACATTTGCCTTGATAAGATCGTACTCATAGGTACTAATGATTCGTTCCAAAGCTTTTGCTTTTCTCATATGGAGATCTAAGCGAAATTTAAGCGATACCATGAGTATAACTTTCAACGAATTCATTGCAAAATATGTTACTATAAAGCAATATCAGCAATTATAGTGAAATAGGCAACAATAATATGTTGTATGTTGTAAAGTTAAATTTATGCTTCAGTAACATCTGGTGATCCCAATAATGTATACATGCACGTATTTTAACCAATACATATACAATGAGCGATTCCAATTTCATATACATGAGACGGATACCGATGTACGTGTAACTGAGTGCGAGTGTGAGTAGTAAGTGTGGACTTGAGTTACATATTTCTTGAATATTGTTTTCGCTTTTAATCATAAGGAGGAGGTAGTAAGCAATGTAATGAATAGCCGGAGCTGAAGTCGGAGCCCGATGGCAAGGTCGATAAGATAAGCGTTTTGCCAACATGTAAGAATTTTTCTATAGATATGAAATTAGTTTTTAATAATTTTTTTTTTTTTTTTTTTTTTGCAATTTTCGTATGGGTAACAATAGGCTATTAGCTCTAGTGGCTATTAGCGTAGCACCTCATTTTTATTAATTGTAAATAAAGAGATTTATTCCTGTTTGCCAAGATTTGGCGATAGCTTAGCTTGAACGGACCAATCAATCTCGCCATATATCTCATACATACAAGCAGCAAAGCTGTTTGCGACCTTAAAACAAATTTCAAACACTTAATGTCTATTCTCAGTGATAGGAAAGACAGAGTGGTAAGGTAACGTTTGTACAAAGCAGCTATTTATGTAGCAGATCTGTCGTATTACGCTTTTCCATTACAATTCATTGGACTTTGCACAGTCCCAAATTCAGAGGAGACAATCGGCCATATACTAGAAATCGATGCTCTTCATATACACACATATAAACTTGGAAGAATATGAGAATAGTTTCTGTGCATTACAATCGATATCACAAAATTATAATGCGTTGATTCTTTGTTGTCGCAAGAAAAATTTTTCTTTTTAAATTCCTATGCAGTCGCATTTTTCTTTCAAAACATGTTTTTTAATAGTTTTCCATGAAAACTGTAAATACTCTCCAGTTAATAACAAGTTTAAATCATTTAGGTTAAAGCTGTCGCAAAAAAAAAAAAAAAAAAAAAAAAAAAAAAAATCGTCCGTGATTGCAAGACAGAGCAAAGTGTTTGGTTTTTCCCACATGTGTAGAAAGAGTTGCAAAACTGAACTGTTCATGTGACGATGCTGCTATAAATGGTAATGAAATGTATGCCAAGAGGAAGATTCGAAGGTTAATTGTATTATACACACAGTATATAGAAAATATGTATGAAAATGACATTCATATGCATTTAGAAAGGAACTGTAACCTAAATTACCATAATATGGGTAAGAATTTTTTTAAAACAATTATGAAGTCTGTCTCTTCGCATATATACATATATATGAATAGCCATAGCAATTAATTCTAAATCTCTGAATAATTTGAAGTTAGGCATTAGCAAGAAAGCTTATTAGATTAGTAAAAGTTGTAGGGAGCCTTCGTTACTATATCCAGGCATTTTTTCATTACAAGACTGTCGTACATAGCTATAATTTGTTATGTGATAAACATCATTTCGCAGTTTTGTAGATAAGCTATCAGCTGTAAAATCAGATTTTTCATCTAAACATTAGGAAAAGTTTTAGAAGAAAACCGAATAAGAATAAAAAAAAAATTTGATAAATGCGTACCATTTTCTATCTATCCTATCCAGCTGTTAGCCAATGATTAGTAAAGTCAGCGAATATTATCTTGATTTCTACGTCTTTTCACTTTTATTTCGTGTATTCTCATTTGCCTTGCATTCGTTGAAATGGCCAGTGATTCCTTTCGATTGAAAATTTCAAGGGTATAACTCTTTCTCTTCCAATAAGCGAAAGCATTAATGATCCACTTTGCCTTATTTTACAAATATGAAGCATTGATTGATACAATGACAGCACGATATACTAGGCTCCCCGATTTTATTCGGAAATCAGGAAGTGATTAATAAAAGCACTCGTTAAATTGGATTAAATTAGATTTAAATTTCTCTCTCTTTAATTTTACTTTATTTTAGAACACAGCCTCAACAAAGTGCCTGTCAAGCTATGAAAGATAAGCGTTGCCGTTGGACTAGAGGTAAAGTGTTAGGCGGTAGTTCTGTATTAAATACTATGCTTTACATAAGGGGTAATCGTCGTGATTTTGATCAGTGGGCCTCCTTTGGTAATCCTGGCTGGAGTTATGAAGACGTTTTACCCTATTTTCGTAAATCTGAGGATCAACGAAATCCGTATTTGGCACGTAGCAAGAGATATCATGGCACAGGTAGGATATGCTAAAATAGAGAAAGCAATCTTCTATATAGTCCTAGTTTTTACAGGTGGTCTTTGGACGGTACAAGATGCCCCCTATAATACGCCTTTAGGCCCAGCATTTTTGCAAGCAGGCGAAGAGATGGGTTACGATATAGTCGACGTTAATGGAGAACAACAAACTGGATTCGCTTTCTATCAATTCAATATGCGTCGGGGCTCGCGCTGCTCGACGGCCAAATCATTTTTAAGACCGGCTCGTTTACGTAAAAATTTACATGTTGCCTTATTTGCTCATGTTACGAAAATTCTAACTCACCCGCAAACGAAAAGAGCTATTGGCGTACAATTTATTCGCGATGGTATACTGCAGACAGTTTACGCTACACGAGAGGTGATATTATCAGCGGGCGCCTTAGCTTCACCGCATTTATTAATGTTATCGGGTATAGGTCCAGCTGAAGAATTGCAAAGAGTGGGCATTCCACTAGTGTATAACGCGCCCGGAGTCGGACAAAATCTGCAGGATCATATCGCCGTTGGTGGCTTGGCTTTCCTTATTGATTATCCCATATCGATAGTTATGAAACGCTTAGTTAATATTAATACAGCTTTACGGTACGCTGTCACTGAGGATGGACCTTTGACTTCAAGTGTAGGTCTGGAAGCTGTAGCTTTTATTAACACAAAATACGCTAATTCAAGCGATGATTGGCCCGACATAAACTTTATGTTAACCTCTGCTTCAGTTATGTCCGATGGAGGCTCCCAAGTAAGAATCGCTCATGGGTTATCGGATGAATTCTACAATGAAGTCTACAGCGAAATAAACAATCGCGATGTTTTCGGTGTATTTCCCATGATGTTGCGACCGAAAAGTCGAGGTTTTATCAAATTGGCTTCCAAGAATCCTCTACGGTATCCATTATTGTATCATAATTACCTCACACATCCGGATGACGTTAATGTTCTAAGAGAAGGTGTTAAAGCCGCTATAGCTGTCGGTGAAACTCAAGCAATGAAAAGATTTGGAGCTCGTTTCTGGTCTAAGAAATTGCCGAATTGTCGGCACCTGCCTCACTTCACCGACGACTATTGGGACTGCGCGATACGGCAATATACTATGACTATTTATCATATGTCGGGCACAGTAAAAATGGGTCCACCTAGCGATCCATGGGCGGTTGTTGATTCTCAACTTAGAGTTTATGGCGTACCTGGCTTAAGAGTGATAGATGCCAGTATTATGCCAACTATAACCAATGGCAACATCCATGCTCCGGTAGTTATGATAGCCGAAAAAGGAGCGGACATGATTAAAGAATTATGGTTGGATGCGACACAGTATCGTGCAAAACGAAGCGGTGACGATGAAAGCGAGGCCTGTAATATCACCGAAGCGTCTACCATAACAATGGAACGAGACTCTCATACAAAAGGAATTTCATAGCCCCTTAAAGCGTAAATTTAAATGCTTAGATGCTTAAATAATTTTAATTAGTTAATTAGTTTGTTTTAAAAATCATTATTTATTTTTCATGCTTTCTTTATCAGTGTTGTCTTTTATTCGTTCGAAGATTTAGTTTCAATTTGTGTTTTTTTTTTTTTTTTTTTTTTTAATTTTATCGTTTGTAAATACTATGCGTGCAGGGATTTTTATTATTTAATTATTTTGTTAATCAAGAGTAAGTGTTTTTTCATTGAGTCATATTGAGTATATTGTGTTTTAAGCTGTAGAAGTAAGATTTAGTTTGAAAACTAATAAAGAGATGAAAAAATGTGAGATGATGGGACAGATGAGCTTTTTCTAAACAAATTTGCTTTTACTTTACAAAGTGTTCTTGCGACAATATTCGCTTCTTCGACAAGCAAGTGCATGTCAAGGTCATTTCTAGGTTACATCTCTGCATTACATATAACCTGACCGTTAACAATAGGAAAAGAACACTTAATTAACTTATGCCTTGTAATTTATGTTGATTTGGGGCTTCTCACATATATTTTCCACGGAATCTGTAATGTAAAACTAAGAAAGGTTAACCGGAATGCTTTCAGTTAACGAACGCAATGCTTTCCTTATCCTTATCCTTATATATATATATATATATTTTTCATTAAGCATTAAAAATGAAAAAAATCTTCATACGTCTGATAATCGTTAGCATTTTAAAGCTTTTCATGTGAAAAGTCAAGTTCGAACATCAACTAAATAAATTTCAATTGTCTAAGAATCAGAAGTGAAGTGAAGTTCGTGAACATCTTTTCTATATCTATCATCATCAATTGGTGAGGGGAAGGGCGAATGTATTTGCTTTGTCAACACCAAAAAGCAAGCTTCACAACATATATATATATATATATATATATATATATATATATATATATAGAATCGTCATCAGTGTTGAGTTTATAACTAAAGTATGCATGACCTCTGTTCGCCGGCGCCTCGGTTTGGGGTTTAATCCATATGTCACTCTTTGAGGAATTTATGAGAGTAAGATGTCTAAAGTGTTACTATTATGTAAACGATGCATTTAGTTCAACATTACGGTCTAATAAGTAAACTTTTCGATCATATCATAGTATCAGCTTGCTTACTTCGCTGCGTTGCTGATTTAATTTTGTTGCATACTCTTAGGCATAAGTCTTTAATAGACTCTATACAGTTCTACTTCTGACCGCTCTGTTAATTAACATTGCTTAAGGAGAGATAGGCAAGAAAGATGGTTGTGTGTGATTGCAGCGCACTTAAAAAAAGTTTTTATTTTCAATAACAAAAAAAAAAAAAAAAAGAAATGGAATTTTTTCATTTGTCGATTGTAGAGCGATTAAAATTAGGCACATATCACATTATTTCATATCGAAAACGTTGCAATGTGTTTTTTAATATTCACTATACAATTGATTTGATGTTAAGTTCACACTTTCAACATATATTTCTTTCATTTTCAATAATAAAAAAAATTTGAATTTTTTATATCCGGTGCAGGACGATTAAAACGGAAGAAGTAGATGAAATATGCCGATTAGGTTGAAGATTAAAACTTAGTCAATTCATTTGTTGGGTTGTCTTGTCGTTAATATGTTTTTCACTGGTCTTCTTATATGAGTTTAAAAGTTTCATAATTTTGTACTGTCGCAACCGATGATCAGATGAAGCTTTGCTTTAAACCATTGCGAAGATCATAGCGCTATCCGCTGTTTCTACTTCAGTAAGTAAGTAAATATGTGGAAATAGAAAATGCGCCCGCCTCGGATAATATCTTAGCCAGCATCGTATTGGACGCTAAATCTTCCACGAAAGCAAAGCGCATGGTACAGATTCTTAATGCAGCTGAAAGTACATCATAAACAATAGACCTATGACAACAACTGCAAAACCACAAACGAGAACCATGTTAATATGTCGTCGACAGCCGCACCTCTGGCACCACAAAAGAAAGCACGTAGAGTGCTGAATATTGATTATTCCACTTGGCAAATGGCCACTACCTTAAAGGGGCGTTATAGCTATTGTAAAAATGTCGCAAGAAGAAGTGCGCAATGATATGAGTTTATTGACCACCACTACTGGTGTCACTACTACGTGTTCTACTCTATAGGTCGCCTTATTAATCAATGCTCCCTGAGTAAATTTGACATCCACGACATTGAATGCGACATTGCAGTGGCCTTTCTTCGCAACTCTTGATTTTTTCGGCTGAAAACATCGAACGTATTTATATATAATAAATGCCACATAATTAAATGCGGGAATATAGTAACGGAAGTTCGCTTTCACTTCATCATTTAAAATGGAAGTTCTTTCTGAAAAGACTGCCCTTTAATTGTAAAATCCGTTGTCGATGGAAGGGACGCTAGTCAAGCGCTTTATAACGGGGAAGAGATACTCGAATGACAAACATTTGTCTTTAAATTCCCCTTTCAGTAACTGCAAAGGCTAACCTCTTCTTTGGCTGTCTTCTGGCCTTTTGATGCTCGCGGCTTTCCTTCTTTCATCCCTTATTTTATAACTTTTTGTTATGCAAATGTTGCACGCCCGACTTAATTTTTTCAAATATTTTTCTTTCATGACATTCTCTTGTCTTGGCGGAAGATCTTTACCGCCTAGTCTTCAATGTAGTCTCTAAAAATTTGAAAGTTATAAGGGAACATTATTAATTGTTATTTTTGGGTATCCTATGAACATATGTTACGGTCGTGGCTGTAATCTCATTTTTATAAACCAATCTATGCCATCAATCACTTCAATAATGAATTATGCAAACACATCGTCCATTAACAATTTACTTAACCTGCGAACATAAATGTATTGTGAAACAAGAAGAAGAAATGTTCATCGTTTCCTTTACGCGCAGCTTAATAGCCTGGGCGCACCAGTTTTTTTTTTCCGTTATGTTTTAGCGTTAATATCGTCAAGATTTACGGTAACATTGCAAAAAATTTCAATTACACTAACAACTGCTTGAAGAAAAACAAAACGCAAATAAAAAAATAAAAAAATAGTTTCCAGAAATTAATTGAGAGTGCAGTAAAAAAAAAAAAAAAAAAAAAAAAAAAAAAAAACAGTAGCAACTTCAAAAGATAACAACAATAAAATAACAACAACTACCGACCAGTTAGAGCACTTGAAGCACTTGGTTGGTTAGTCGAGCCGGCATTAACCCGCACAACAACAATAACGTAATAAATTTTCCGTTAAACAAGAAGTTGTTTTTTTCGTAAGCCGAACTTGAATTGAGATCATTTTCATATCCTACGCAGAAAAAAAAAAAAAAAAAAAAAAAACTAAAATGAAAATGCAAACTAAAGTTGATTATTAGATAAGTTTCAGTGTTGCGTAGTTTGTTGGTTTGGTGCGCTGGCGCTATCGCTAGCTTTGGCTGATGATTTCAGTGTCATTGTCATGAGCAGAGCAAGCGTATATAGTATAAAGTAAAAAAAAAAAAAAAAAAAAAGTCAAGCTTGTTAAGCAATGGTTAGCAATGGTGTACAACTAGAAAAACTTCATTCAGTTTAAGTCGAATCGTGGCGAACGTAACTAACCTAAGCAATGCGTCAGGTTAACACTAACTGAAAACATCTCTTAAATCACAATTACGTAATTGACATTTTAAGAGAAATTTAACGGCGACTCGTTAAGTTCGATTAAATTAAATATTATGCTCCCTTTTTTTATTAAATTTATTACTTATTACTTATTACTTAGTAAGATGTTTCATATTTATAGAATCCGAATGGGAACATGATATTTATTTACTTGCTATGAGATATATTTATTTTGTTCAACATATGCGAATTGCTTGGAATTCGAAACTTCGTAATTTCTGTCTCATTCAGATTCAAAAAACCGTTTAATGTCATCTTGAGAGCTCTGCCATATTCCTCTCAGAAAGATCATTCGATTTTTTTCAACTTTTTCTTCAGACATTTCACATAATCGCCTTTCTCTAGATATAATTTTGAAAATAATTTTTTTTAATTTCTTATGAAAAATACCTTTAACCCAACTAATGACCTTTACACAGCCTTTCCCCCCAAAACAAGGTTTTCTTATTTAATAACAAAAGGCAATCGATTAACTTCAAATTTGGAGAAACGAATGAATGAAATGGAAAATCCTTTGAATACTCTATCGTGTTCACTCCGGGCATTAGGAATAAGTAAAGCAGAATCTTATTGCGTTCAACAATCAAAATTTCTCAATTTTCGATAGCCGTAACAAAGAAAGAGAGCGACAATGGAAGAGGCAGTTTTGAGACATTTGATCATTCAAATGTAGACCGTTGTTTTGGTTAATGCTCGGCTCATGGATTCAGCCACGTCTTCGAGAGACGAGCATAATAAATTTTCTATAAGTTCCATTGAAAAATTGTTTATTATGCATAGGTTGCGTTTGTTCGTCAATGATTTCTTTTTTTTACATTCCCAGGCCTAAAGCCTCTCAGCGCAGAAGGTACCTCGTACAAGGCAATTCAATCCATTCCATTTTCATTTTTAAACATATATTTTTAAAAAACAATTTTTTTTTTTTTTTTTTATATATACAATTATGTGGATTGGGGATAAAATTTCTTGTTAGAAGATATGTTTACCTAATTAATAGCAAGGGTTTAATAGCCTTAATCTTAGAATGATAAGGGCAATAAGCACGAACGTTTGCGGTAGTTGAGCAGATAGAGTTGCTGTCAAAGTATTTAAATCAGAAGATGGGAAATGTGCTTCTTCATCTATCGAATGCGTTTGTACGACGAACTCATTAAGTTTTAGTCCAAATATTATAGAAGTTTGCCTCGATAGAAAGCATATATTTTCAATGAAATGAAGATCTCGCTTTTGGTTATCTCTCTAGACCATCTCTCTCCCATCTAGGCCCTGCCAAACTCTAATCGATCTTTGATTTCATCTCAAACACAACTGGCAACTAGAGAGACCCTCTGTAGCAATATACGCGTGGTTTGGAAAACAATTGCAACTAACAACAATTTGATATTTTATGCACTAAGAAGACATCAATAGCATAACAATGTCAATGTTGTGAAATGCCAAAAAAAAAAAAAGAAAAAAAAAAAAAAAAGGAAAAAACAACTTCTTCACAAACATGTATGCGGTTATTGTAGTACAACATAATTAAATTGTAAACGAATGACAGCAATAAAAGCAAAAAAAAAAAAAAAAGAAGAAGAAGAAGAAAAAAACAGCAACAATAACTGTATGAAGGAAATTGAAAGACCGCACAAGTTGCACTGTGTAATGGAATGAATAGTGCGGAAAAATGTAATGAAAGATTTATCTGACGCCGGAAACGCGTTGGCAAACAATTGAATTTGGCAAAGGAAAGGTAGGCAAGCCAAAGGCAAAGCGAAACGAATTTCTAATTTAATAGATTTAAGATAATGGACTTGAAAAATCAACAAAAAAAGCAAACAAAGGTAACCAAGAAAGCTATGTTCGTCATTCGGCACAACTTGAACGTCCAGCGGTTGATCGTTGCGAATAGTGTCCTCGGAAAAGAAAGTCGAAAGTACAGTAAGTTCCTTGCAAATCCTTGTACATACAGGTAATGCATTACATTATAATATTCGTTCTCCAAGCGCTTCGAATACTGTCAACGCTTTCTTAAAATTAAAATCAATTATTTCATTACGTTGGATTTACTTCTATCGAGGAGGAAGGTGTACGAATGCATCTTCTTTCGCAGATCTTCTTTCTTTAAACCCAGTTCCCCTAGTAGCCGTTGACAAAGAATAAAAAGAAGTACAAACTTGAAACGATAGAGAGATATACAATTTCACACACACAGTAAGCCATTGATCTTAAAAGTAGAACACAAACATTTTAACAGATATTCATTCAACGTTTTTACTCAAATTCTCTTTTAAATTTTCATTACGCTTTCTCGACGTTTGACATTTTTCTTTTCTCTCGTCACGTTTCTCGACCACTTCCCGCAATCGAGCAAAACACCCATTCATCACCGTTTCTTTCACATCGCAAGTTGACGAAAATTTACCTTCAACATCTTTCATTTATCAACGAACAAGATTAACAACCCGACATCGTACAGGGTTGTATTTGCAGTTAATAGTACAAAATATAATCGCACGTTACATATTCTTGTAGGGCGTATATAATTTTTCCGCCAAATGAAAGAAAGGTGAGCGTGTAAGAATCTTAATCACGATTGCAGCTAATGCTGTCTCGTCCTCCTTTCACTTTCTTTCAGCAATAAAACTGGAATATATTTCGATAGTAGAGTGGACTATAGAGTGGAATAAATGATTGTAACTTTTAAACAAAGGAAAAGCGTACTTTTCAAAGGATAATTAATAGTTTTTTTTAATTGCACTTTATATTTAAACAAAATATCGTATCATTTTCGCATCGATATCTCATAATTTCATAGATGTCGAAATGGCGAAAAAAGAGAGTGAGTTTTCGTGCAAGCGACATGGAAGAAAACTATATTTACCTTAAAATACTTTGGATGCACATCACATTGGGCTCATGTGTAGCAAAAGTTAAAATTATTTTTTGTCAATTTCGTCGCAATCGGCTGATCACGGCATACTTGCCTATGTGATCGTAGCAGAGAGCACTGTGACTATATTGTCGGATTTATTGGTTGATTGGTGCTCAGTATAACTAGGCAAGTCGTACCTTATATTAAGGATTAAAGTCAGCTCATATAACTAAGTATGATTGAGTGACAAGTTCCTATATTCGACTGTTCGTAGTGCAAGCACAAGTTGAATTTGAAAATTTCTTGTTTGGGTTTTTGCAAATCCAATGAACGATTCGACAGACAGGTGCAGGTGCAAGTTATTATTAATTTTTAAGTGATGTTGACAGTTTTCCACCCACTAGAGACAATAAGCGTCATGATTATAGAAATTTACCATAAGATATATACTACGTGTGCGTAAAAGTGTCTGGCGATTTTTAAAAAAAATTAAAGCATTACGCAATGAGAAAAAGCTGGGAATTAATTTGTTCCTACTATTGTTCAACAACAACAATTTCTGGTCTCAACTTTTAAGGCTATCCACAAAAGAGCCTATGCTGAGTATAAAAAATGGACGCATCGTTCGAACGAACAAACAGCCATCTATTAAAACGCGTGTTAATCGAAAGAAGTAATGTCTGCCGACAACAGCGAGGAGGGCGCGATATTTCAGATTAGAATTGGAAACATTTCCTGAGGGCGTTTTGCTATATGAAACATAATTTCTTCACACGGCGAACTCCTGGCTCTCCATGGCTCTTGGTCCATTGCTCTCGCTTTTCGTCTCAATTGAATCAGATGTTGTTTATAGCTTTGTCCAGCGATGGCTTCATTTGATCGAAATAAAAATCATTATACGGCAATTGATTCGCCCAGTGGGATGTTAATGGCTCACTGCATTACTACTCTGCATTAGGGTTGTTTAGCCATCGCCACTCCTCACTCCATTCGTAAGGGTGTTGGCAGCACTCGCTCTTGAATGCTGTGGGAGAAGCAATGCCACCCGCTTATGATTTTTTTTCCAAAACTTCAAGAAATTATATGTTGCACGCTTTGATAACTTATGCAACGATATGCAACCTAAAGATAGTATTTTCGAATGAAGAAGTCATGGCTTTATACAAATTTCTAGTGAAATAATCTCTGAGAACGAACGGTTAACAGATGCATTATTGTGACAGTCGTTTAAGTCTCGAACAATTTTCCAAAATCGATTCGATTCGATTCGATTGTGTGAACGTGCTCGTGCATGTTAGGTACAGAGCGATCATTATCGGTAGACATCGAAGCGCGACCAAAATGAAGAAGATCGTCATGTGATCCGGTTGTGACGTCATTTAATGCGATTACGATCGCCCTAGATGGCGCATTGCCATCAAAAGAACTTTTCAATATTTTAGATTCCATTCGGTTTGAATTTTTGTGACAAAAATTTCATGCAATGTCCTCATGCCTAATTCAGGGTGTAGCAAGTGGAATGGAAAAATGGATATGAATTCATATTTTTAATTGCAAGTCTTAACAACATAGCTGCTGAAAAGTGGTCAAATTAGCGAAACCGAAAGAAAGAAAAAGCCCATTGTGGATTTTATTAATTAAAAATTCATTCGTTGCTCATTTAATACTTAATGGATTACACATACAATGTAATGATAATTGCATGTGATTCCCTTTTGTCATAAATCATTGCAGCGTAACATTTTTGTGCCTTTTCTCCTTTCGTTATTAACTGATAACTATATTTAATAATTTTAACGCCGTAGTAATAGTGTTTTATCCGATTTTTTTTTTTTTTGTTTTTTTTGTTTTCTTTTCTTCTCAGCAAATCTTTTTTATAACAAAAGACTTCGCTTAAAATAATGATACATGAGAAAAGGCTATAATTATAATAAATGTACGTATGATACGTTCAAAAAATTTCGCACTCACTTTAGTAAATTGAAAATTAAGTCATACAAAGAGACCATTAACGTCAGATGCAGTCTGATCTTAATTTATGTATTAAGCAGTACGCCGCCACACTGAAGAATTTGTAACAAAGTAAAGAGGTTATATTTTGCTTAACGTAAGCTAAGCCTTGGTGCCGACAAAATAAAAAAAAATAAAAAAAAAAATATGAGCGAATAGGTAGAAGAATCTTCCGTACTTCGATCTTGCGAATAGATCGAAATAAATATTCGATAAAAGAAATTTTGAGACCGTAGCGGTTGCGAATATGCTTGCGTTCGTCTACCATATTCTTATCACGCTCTGTGCGTGTCTCTACTAAGCAATATTACAAGGTTAAGACATTTGAGATGCATAAGCGACGAATCAATAAATGATCGACATAATCACAACAGAAGTCATCGAATATTAGTTAGGCCTATGAACGAACTTTAGTGCATAAATACAGCTTCCGGGTTAATAGCATCTCCAGTTAGCAAACGTCAACGCTTAACTTTAAGATTACTTGATGCATTGTCTCCCTTCACGTGTCAATTATACATTTGCATAGAATGCTATTAACTTTACTTGTCTTTACTGGCTATGCCGAAGTCTGTCAAAGCTTTCCAAAGACTAGTCAATTTTAATGAAATCCTATCGTTTGCTTATAAGAGTGTTCGCTTGTTGTCGTGCTATGGAGAAAATGACATGAATAATGATATGAATAAAGTTCTATTCTTGTCGCGCATTGATAGCGTTTATTACAAACCGTTACGCAAATCGTCTCACTCAGTCTATGTGTTCTAACACATACACTGAATCAGTGAATCAATAACTGTGTGTCATTTGACGGTCCATGCGTTCAGTTGCTTAATGGAAAAATATTCCTTGTATATTTCTTAGACGAAGTCTTCATCTTTTAGCATCTTCTTGTTTGCTTTAGAATTCCATTTCGCCGCCTTCTCGGTTTAACCAACTAAGGCATTGATATTGATTCATCGTATTCATCGTATTTATAGCGCAATAATATTAGATAGTTGAGAATTATTTTGATAAACGTTTACTGAGGTTGAGTGGATGTATGGAATACGCAAGAATACTTGAGATAGATCCATTTTTTCTTATATCACATTAACCGATAGAGAAAGTGAGATGAACATGTTCATCCATTTGTCTGTCTGACACTAATATGTTTTAACGGATTCTCTTGGAAACGAGTTTTATTGGATTTCCTGTTTCTACGACTTCCAAGTTCCACTTGCCGATATAACGGCAAAAGTCGCTTACTATTTCTCTATATTCTACCGCTATTCTTTGGACGATTAGGTCAATGTGGAAAATTTAGAATAGATGGGATCAATTTCTGAACCATCTGAACCACATAAATGTTTGAATAAATGTTGATAGCTTCATTTTTGCGGCCATTCGAATATCTATCATAGACGGACGGACGGACGGACGGACATACTTAAATTGATTTAGAATTTGATGCTGATCAAGAATATATATATATTTTGTAGGTTTTCTGATGCATTCTATTGGGGGTTGCAAACGTTTTGACAAAATAAATATACCCCTCATCCTTCGCTGATAGCTAGAATAAACCTTTATCTCGCAACAAGGTCTAACTTATAGCTTTTAATAAGTGAAATTTAAAATGGAATAGTTAGTCGGGTATCATGAAAGCTACGATTTTTATATGTCATAAAGGCATATTACTGGTGTAGAGTATTTAATCGCAAACCTCACGCGATTAATACTTTTCTACTTGTTTCGATGAGAACTATCAGTGGCTTGATGAATACTCGATTTTTTTTATTTGCCTTATTTGAGCTCGATTTTTGGCATTTTTAATTCACTTTCATCGTTTAATAATTTATCTGCAGTCATCATCACGATGCTGTTAATAAGAATATTTACTAAATTATTCTTTTTCTTATACTTTTTGTTTTTGTTTTTCTTTTATCAGTCCGGCAGGTTGAAGATATTGAAGCAATACGCCAACGCGCAGAGCACAAAGGGAATAGAAAAGTCCGTTCCGATTACTTCAAGGTAAAAATGTCAACTGAAACTTCTAAGTAAAATGAATCTCTTCTTGATAATCCGATATCCGTTAAGATAAACTTGAGATCTTATCTTCATTTTCTTAAATGCATTGAACTTCGCTGACGTTGTTTACCTCGCTTTTTAATCAGAAATTGTAACGGGTGGAATTTATTTACATATTTAACTATTACGTATATATATATATATATATATATATATTAGCTTTGAACCGGTAAAAAAAATGTCACGTTTTAATTGCATTAATGCATGCATGGCTTTCTGGTTTCATTTTCATTAACATGAACTACGAAACATGATATGCAAAGCAAAAGTGGGAGTGAGTATAAAAGCGAAAATATAGAAAGCGGCAAAGTGAGTGAGAGGTAAAAACTCGTTTCTTCAAAAACCACAACTAACGAATACAGAAATGCATACTATTTTTGTCAATCCATTCGTAATATGTATATCAACTAAGGCCTATTATTTACTTATGATTCCGAACGGGATGAGGTCCTTAATCGATCTGGTTGTCCATTAAAGCATTTCATATGAAAGGCACTCGCCTTGTTGCTGCAATTTAATGATGAAGCTGAAAAGGGATAGCTGAACAAGACCGGCTAATAAATAGCACACACACTTTCGCATTAATAATATTTTGGAAGCGGCGCATTACATAACCAATGTAATGGTGACAAAAATCCAAATCCACATTCACATATACCGTAATTATACGAATACTTGCTAGTGCTCTGTAAATATTCCAGATTACGGTTACGTGCGTGCATTATTCTCTTAACTACGTTTATAAGATCGGGTCGAACTATTTGACGATATAGGGTAAATATAATCTCGATCAGTGGGTTGAAAGAAAATATAAAGAAAGTTCTTTATAAGCCTCTTTGAGATATTGATGTATTCACGATTCGCTGCAAAGTCAACATAATTTTCTTTCCTTGTAGATTAATATTTTTTTTTATATAACATGTGAGAGACGTCCAAACAAATTAAAGCACAACCTAGAAGTGATTATGGTAAGTGATATGTTAATATTCAGAAAAAAAAAAAAAAAAAAATTTATATTGAAATTGAAACTTGTCTTGAATGTGGAACTGAATGGAGTTTTAATTGATGACATGCATTAGGCTATTGGTCGTTAGCTTCATTAGCTTGTCTGATAAACAAAACTTTTGTATGGAAAATGTTTTTTCTTTTCTTTTCTTCTTTTTCCCCTATTAATAATGAATGATTGATTAATCGTATCCTTTGCTTAAGAAATTTATTAGGAGAAACGTTCATTAACTTAAAGGTTTTCCACTTTTACACATGCGTTTAACTGAATTCAATTCACATTAACTTCATATACTTGCTTGCTTGCCTGTATAAATGTATGGATTGTGTGAGTAACATTTATGTGAAGAACAAAGTATGTTTGCTGCCTCTGTTAAAATTGTTTCCTTTCATGAGTTATTCAGTTTTACATCTCTACCCTAAAGTCGGGCATGAAAAAAACACATGCGTAATGGGAAAAATGACAATTTGGAAATACCTACAGGTAAGTATATTACATTTTATCATAATTTGTAACGCTTTCAATTTGTCACATTCCACACGACTTGTGGTACGGGGTATATTAAGTTAGCCCGATCGTATGTAACACGCAGAAGGGACCAAGATGGATCAACTTTTCTATTATACCGATCCATTCAGAATCATGGTTCGGATTGGTCCTTTTTTTTTGACCACTCCCCATATAATGGCCTATTTTGAAAAGTCATTCGCGCCAAAAAGTGCCTAAGTTATAGTAGTATTTTGGGCCCCTTTAAATGGTATGAAAACTTTGGACCGACTTGGGCAATTTTTGAACCTCCTCTCATATAATGAAGTTCATAAGATAAAAAGTATATATTTTTGTGTTCTAGAATAAAAATTAAAAATTTTGAAAGATTACGGCGACTTTCAAAAGTGTAAGCTACAAAAATATCAAGCTTGTTTAAATAAGGTCCCATCAAATGATATATCTTTGCCTTTGGATTTTTTTTCTCTTTTTAAGCATTTCCTTTTCCATTGAGATTTACGAAATTTTATAAGTGTGTTACGGTCCCGATGCTTAGATCGATTGTCTATTAATTCATTAATTGTTGCATCAGTTGCATACGTTGTTGATAAGCGTGGCATTCACTATGTACTTGGTCAATTACATCTATATTAAATTTGGGATACGAATATCATTTCCGCATTCAGAAGGAAAATAATCTCAATTGGTCCACTAATTGCGTTCTTAGATTAGCAAATAGCTATTCGTAGATATGCCTCAATACGAATAAGGTGGTTGGCGTTAGCTAAAGTTGTACGCTTCTGATCTCCCTTATGCAAGGCATGACAACCGTAAAGTTCATTGTACTGTGAACTTGAGATTTAGTGTACTAGGCAATGGGGAGATGAACTATGCTTTGATAAGAAGTATAGATGTGCCGAAACTCTCACCTCCCAGCGGTGATCCCCGGGCAACGGCTTCGGCCGGCTAAGAAGAGTTTAAGGTTTTGGGCTGCTAACTCGGCGACGAGTTTCTGATAGATGGTGGAGGGGTTGGCTGGAAGAAGAGCTCTTACTCAATAAGCTAGTTATTACCGAGGAAATATACTGAATGGGTTGTAAGTACAATGAAGGTAGTAATCTAGCGAGTGCATGGTAGAGTGCATTGGATTGTCTGCCATGTCCAGTGCAATACCCGAGACCTATATATCTTGAAGAAAAGTAGTTCATTGGTGTTAGCTACCAGGAAAGTATGGAGGATCCGAAGCAAGTACGGTTGTTTTTAACAAACGCCCAAAGTATGCCATAAGGCTTTGCAAAATAAACTGGGAGCCACGGGGGTCAGGAAGCTCGCTCACTAAGCCACGTATGCCTGCGGGTATATGATGGACTTGTTCTTAAGTCGTAACAAATAAATAAATTAATTACACTATTTATGCAAAAAGGAATTGACGGACGGCTTTCCCTTTGGCCGAATAAAAGAAAATGTCTGGTAAATGAATTAATACATGCAGAAATGGAAAAGGGATATGACGAATAAGTTCTCCCCTTTTACCTATTTTTACTTTTGAACACATGTCATGGATGCCTGCGGGTAAAGGTGGTAATTGATCAACAAGCACAGTGGAAGCCTTATGGCGGAAGCAGTCAGTTGATCAATTGGTGAGTCCTGACTACTGGGTGCGGCCCTTCGGGGAGTACTCGTGGTGGTTGTGGTTGGCGAGTTCCTAGCTAAAATGGAACAATTGAGTGCAGCTAGGCCTCGCCATTCACCAGAGTGGGGTTTATTGTTCCATACACAATAAACTATTCTGGACTCTGGTGCTGTTTAGGCCCCTACTCTGTGGGGATTGTCTAACTCGCCAGGGGGCGTAGTACGCTTAAAAAGTGGTTTGGGCCACCGTGGGGTTAAGCCTTACAGGCAGGAACCCACGTTAAACCCTTGCCACAAATTCTGTACTAGGCAATATTTCGACAAATGTCGGAAGAAAGCAAATTTAAAGTGAGATGACCGCTAGCAGCTAAGACTATCGGTTTACATAAGAAATTTTTTTGTTTTGCGTCGATATCTACGCAAGTCTCTGAATAGTGTTTAATTGTTTTGAAAGTGGACTCGTGAATTTTTATGTTTGGTAATTACAAAAAGCTTGATGAAGGCATTTTACAGCTCAAATGGCAAAAAGAAGAAGAAAAAAAAGAAAATGATAAAAGCTCACTGAAGAACAGAACGATGCATACAGTGTTTTGTAACATTATTTTGTGACATCTTTATTTTGATTTCTAGAGACGTGTTGTGGACGTGTTAACTTTGCCAAGCAAATAGTTGGTACGAATTGACGAGTCAATGATGTACTTAGCGGTACTAACAGTTTGATTGAACTGGTCAATGCGTCAAAATATTAAATTATTCCCAATATGACATTGATATATATATATACATATATATATATATATATATATATATATGAGACTAGTGCTGACGCTGTGGTCAGTTTAATTTTTTGTAGGAGTTCACTCAGGAGTTACCTGAGCATCTTATTTAATTTTATTACTTGTTGAAGCAACTCTCAATTCATTTCAGTGCATGATAAAGTGCATTAACACCTGTTGTAAATTGGTAAATTATGGGAAAGAAAGCATAGGAAAAAAAAAAATAATAAAAATAACAAGAAGAAAATGAGAAAAAAAAAAAAAGTTTAGGAAAATATGTTTTACAAAACGAGTTCATACTTTGAGGCGAGAATACATTCTGTATAATTAGTTTCTAGTCATACGTGGTAATCATTATGGTTATGGTATCATTTTTCAAAAGCTGTCATTGCAGCCAACGAAGCTACGCCATAAAGATGTTCTTCGCCAATGATTTCAAAGTAACGTCTTACGCTTTATCTTTACTCAAAAAAAAAAACAAACAACAATAAAAAATAAATAAATAAGAACTGAGATCACTCGATCAAAAAGAAAATTCTCATAGGCGAGCAACTTTATAATAATTGCGTTTAGGTTTGAATATCTATCTCAGAGTTATGATGAATGTTTGTATAAATTAAAACGCGTTATTGCCAAGTATTGCATTTAATTTTCCTTATGTACGCTAGTAACGCAATATTTAAATTGGAACAAGTAAAAAAAAAAAAAAAAAAAAAAACAAAAAAAAACAAACAAAAAGAGCTGAACAAGTAAAGAATACAATGCATTTATTAGATACGCAACGCAACGTCTCAGGCGAGTAGTAAACAATAAGAAAAACTGCAAATTAAAGAAATTGATATTAATAAAAAAACCAAATGTATATGAAATTTATACTGTTTTTACATTTACAACCGCAATATATTAACCATAAATATATGAATAATACAAGTGCAAATGCGTTGCCGGTTAATTGTAACGCCGGATTGATTGGGCGGCAAAACTTGTCGGTATTAAATCAAAAATTTTTTTTTTTTTTTTTATTACTTTAAAGTCTTGTTGTTTACTTCGTATTTATTAGTAAAACGATTGAAAAGGATTTACGATCATTTATGTTTGCCTTTCTTCTTGCCGTTGCCGCCGCCTTCTCATTTTCATGTATTATGTGTTAGGCAGCTGCCATTCTCTCTCACCTTCTGCGTTGCCCTTTCTTAACGCTCGCGGGGCCATAAAGCGTGCTTCGCTATTGAAAATGGAAACTTTTTGCAAGAAAATCAGCCATGCATTGCACAGTTATACCAATTACAATAACAATGATTTACAAAATTAATGCTCTGCTATTGGTTGTACATAAATCAGCGAATTAATTAAATTTTTTTTTTTTTTTTTTCATTAAACCCATCAACCGGTGGCGTTAGTTATTGCTATTAAACGTTATGAACGCAATCTTCCATTGCTATCGTAATTAATTAGTTGTCTTTATGGCTTCGCTGGATCTTTATTTAATTAAATTTTGTTTTCATTTTAGTTAATTTTTGTTTTTCAAGGTTTTTAATCAATTCAATCGAATAAAATAATTTGTTTTTTTTTTTTTCATATTTCGAAACTCATAAAATTTGTATTACATTCCCCACGTAAGAAACATATAATTATTTATGGGGATGGATACCCATTACACAAGACAAAAGTTATTATGAATCCTAACATTATTTGCATTACTTCTGAATTTCTGTATGAAGTTCAATTCATTCATTTGTTGTATTTTTTTTTTTTTTTGACAGGACCGGAGGAAAACGATGGCTTAAGATAGTCATATACCCTTCCTTTAGTATACCGATCGAATCAGAATCATAATTTGAATTGATTTAAGTCTTTCTGTCCGTTTGTCCATGTAAATTTATACTCAAACTACAGGTCACAATTTTTGAGATACTTTGAGATGAAATTTCGTACAGTGATCACCTTTGATCGACAACTGCGTTGGAAGATGACGTATTGATCAATTCTGGACGCTTTACTACAATAGCTTGTCCTAATCGCACTAGTGTTGACAATAGCGAGTGGTACGAATCGTGTGGCCGGATTGGCCTCACTAGTGATGCCCGATTCCCTTCGAAACGCGCCATATAGTGATTACATATTTAATAGGTAATCTATCTAAAAAGATAAATAAATGGATATTGTGGTAAGGTGAGGAGAAAAACAGAGTTTGTTATCCCCTCCTCCCCCACTATGGGAACAATATAACGATATAAGGGTTATAGAAATCCAGGCTTAGAAAATACGCTAAAATAATTCGATCGATTCGGAATAATTTTGTAAATCGATCTAAGGCTCTCTGTCCGTCTGATATCTGTTCGTGTTCAAGCTGCAGACCGCAATTTTGTCGATATTTTGATAAAGTTTGTTGCAGTGATGTGTTTTGGCTCAACGACGAACGCTGTTGCAAATGGTTCGGATCGATGCAATTTTTCGACCGCTCTCCTCATAATGCCCTATTCTGAAAAGACTCTCTGTGGAAAAAATTTGCAATTTACTTACAATTTCTGGGCAAAAGTGGCTGAGCGGTAATATTTAGACATACTAAATTGGTACGAAAACTTCGGGCCGGCTGGGACAATTTTTTTAAATCCCCTCTCATATACCCTTTATATATAGTAAAAAGTCCGAATTATCAATATATTTATGGTGAAAATTAGCACATAATAGTTAATTGGCAAATAAATCTATCTTATCGAATTCGGACCACGTATGTCTATTTTTTGCATCACATATAAGTAAGTATAAGTTCTCATGAAATTTTAATTCTTATATGCCAAAAAGAGTTGAATTTTCGATGAAAAAATGATGAAAATTTTGTTTAAAGATAGTAATTAAATAAAAAAATTAAGTGAACCTAATGGACCTAACCGCATAGGTTTAATTCTTGGCCCCACTTCAGATAAGAGTAGTTAGCTAGTAGAGTTTCAGCCAAAAAATGAACGCCAGGTAATTTGGATCACATAAGTATATTCCTGTTGGACTCTAGCATATGCAGATGCACGCTATCACGAAACCCAAACTCTTATAGGCAATGCAAACCTAACTTCCAATGTGTACTTTTTGGTGTATTATTTCGAAAACAAGCGAATAACTGACTTCGGCGAAGTGATGTACGATTTGCAAAGATCGGCGCTACCGGATTATAATGTTTCTACGTGTGTAGGTTTGAAATATAGCCTATCAGCGTGCACTTTATTGAAGACCTCTTCCAGATTTACAATTGCATTGTCGCAGTAATTTTCTCATTCAATGTCATCTCCGATATATGAAACGGAACGTTGATATTGATTTATTCGTTATGTATGTGCTCAAGTTGCTGGGTAACTTAGACGCCCTTTAACGCTAGACTAGAGCTTTTCTTGTATTCGGCCGATGGGGCCGACTAATGAAAGGCTAGAATTAGGGCTGGCGTACCGAAAAATCTCTTCGTCAAGATTCGTAGATAATGATATTAAGAGTGGTGTGTGTGTTTTTTTTTTTTTTTTTTTTTTTTTTAGCATGAAGCGAAAATAGTTGTGATGATTTCGGCAACTTTGTTCATAGATATCTTAACCTCCAATGTGATGCTCGATCTGATGAAATGCCTGCTATTTGCATCGATTTATTCTTTTTATTCGACTTTGGCTTTGCTATGTGACCAATATCGATATCGAGTAGATAGAGATCATGCAACTGTTTCCAAACATTTATGAATGCTTGAATTTTTCAAATTATCTGGACGTTTCTATAAATTTATGCAGTGTTGCTTACGGAAGAACGCATGGACCTAATAGTTTTTTTTTTTTTATTGATTTTAATATAGAACAACATTCATTTTATTTGGCAACGTTAGGGCACTTTATCTTGGTTAAGCTTAGTCAGTGTAAATATAATTATGAGTTGTTTAATCCGCTCCGTGTCGTTTGCAAGAACCTAAATGACGTCTATCACTGATTCTCGTTATCGGACTCTGTAAAGTCCATTAAAGCAACATTACTTAATACGCGTGATTTACCTATGTTGTACTTAAACTAGCTTTTATCCTTAAAAATTCGTTTCATGTGTAAGTAGAATTAAAATAAGTAAATAAATAAATAAATAAATAAATAAATAAATAATCAAGCGGGAGCTTTTTCTATTCTCCCATAACTCTCTTATCCACTCTCTCTCTCTCTCTCTCTCTCTCTGTTTCTTTCTCTCTCTTTATCTCTCTCCTTCTCTCTCACTCTCTCTCTATCTCCCCGCTTACTTAAACTGTTACCCCATCCGTTTGTCGACATAAACTTGATATTGTCTTACGGGGTGAAGATTGCTCGTATCGTTTTTGGCTTATTGCCAAAAAGAAAATGTTAAAAACAAAAGTCGTTAACTGCAAACTTTCGTTACTAAACGACAGCGAGTGGGGCACATGATAATAATGATGTTATGATTACTTGAGTGATATAATAATAATAATAGACATAATGAACAACACGTAGCGTAAACTCTCAACGGCAACTTATTTATATGCGTATGTATGGAGTTGCGATACGTGAGCCGCCATAAGCTGTAATTTTTGGAATACGAAAAAGTGATCATTTTTCAAAGTGCTTTTGCAGAGTGAACAACATAACGGCAAATGAACGAACTAACTAACGGTTTTCTGAATTGTTTTTTTTATTTATTTATTTTTTTCTTTGATTTTGATTTCTTTCATTTACTTGTGTAAATAAATCAAATAAGTTAAATTATTATATTCAAAGTATCAATCAACACTAGCACGGCACGAGTCCTGCGATCTGGTGATAGCTAAATAGTTGTGGCATTTTTTTGTTTTTTCTTCTTTTTTTTTTTTACGATAATTAACTGAAACACACATTAATCCATTGATAATGTGAATTGAATGCCAATGAAATAACGCGAAATGTGACAAAAGAAAGTTGTTGTTGATATTGAATTAAATCAAATGAAATGATATGAAATGAAATTATTTTTAGAGTTAATATAGAAATATAATATATATATATATCTATATATATATATATATATATATGTATGTATATATCTATATATACATATGTATATATAAAGCATATATAATAAGAAACGAGTTAACGATAGTTAAATAAAATTCAAAGAAAATTTTTAAAATATTTTGTAAAATATTTTTGCGAAAATTTGTGTTAAATTAAAAAGAAAGTAAAAACATGACGTTTTCAATAAAAATGATGTTGAAATATTTACTTGAAAGTTTGTTAAGGGGAAGCAAACCGTTTCACTGAATTAACCGGAAGTTTTATATACAAAACGCAAATATTTTAATTACAATTAAAAGGTAAATTAAATTTGATTAAAATTAATATTATTATTATAATAATATTTAAAAGAATTCATTCAATCTTTTTAATCTTGGCATTGACACAGCGATTTTCATTATCATTCCTATTACATGCTGTGCCTACGTACTCTGCCTACCATGCCCACTATCTATCTATTCCAAGTGTTTTTCTTTTCAATCTTTCCATTGTATCAAAATTCCGTTGTTTTGTTTCGAAAGTTGATTTTATTGCCGGCACGTGTTCTGTTTGTCTTATCATATTCACCGAATTGAATGACACAACGTGCAACATGTATGTGATTTTTATTCGAATAGAGTTCTAAATTGACTCAGTTATGGCCATTTATAATTATGATAGAAAGTTACAATCTAGGATTCCATGTCCATATCAATAATATTTTTTATCATGAATCGGGCATTGATTCGATTTAGGAGGTTTTTCGACTTCGAACTTGACGATTTTGCTAAAGGAAACATCATAAAATGTGCAACTAAGACGCAGTTCTGTATATTCAGTTAGTATTCAGTCAGCCTGCTTTTTAAAAGCTAACTTGGAGATTGAATTTCTCAGCGTTACGGACACTCGGCACAATATGTGGTGGATATCCAAAGCAAGAGTTTATTCGAAGGACTATATGGACATTGCAGGTCCGAAAATTTCAGATTGGACTTCTAAAAGGATGACCTTGAAATGAATGCAGCATACATACAAAAAAGGCATACTCGGAATGAAGAGCAAGTCCTTAAAAGGATTATAAATTCTTTTTGCGAGTATGAAAGGCTTTGAATATAACTCCCCATCGGAACGACAGTCAAGCCAATCGTTTGCCAAAATAAATTGCGTATAGATAATCATTAGAATAATCATTTTTTCTTTTTTTTTTTTTACAAATCTCAGAGGGTGTACACACACTATTTCACACTGCCTGCATTTATTACATTCTGTTGAATTATTTTGCATGAATGCAACAACAACAATTTTTGAATTGCCTCCCTTCCTTTTTTTTTGGTACAATTTGGTACTCAATGGCGGTACGGTAGACATTAGTCAGATTAGTGCAATGTATTGCTAACTTTTATGGTGAATCAAAATTTGGATTACGATGAAAACAAATTGAGAAATTGAGAAGAGAAGTAATTCGATAAGAGAAGTTAAATATAAGCGGAAACACTGCTAAGTTAAAACACAACTTCTCCAAGACCTTTTGAAAGTCGTAGATTTAAAAGAAGAATTCTCAAGCCTACTGCGTGGCATTACGTTTTGTACGTTGTTCACGCTACACATAAGCAAACCTACGTCTCAGCAATTACAAATGATGTAAATAATATTGGGACAAGCGTGTACGCATTTTTCTCAACGTGACAAATTCATACGAACCTTAACAAAGCATCTACGTAAGTAAATGCAATCTCAAAAGCATTTGCTTCCACTTTACATACGTACTTGGCGTACGTGTTAACTAATCACTCCTGCCCATATGGCAAAGTCTGCGAAGAAGAATCAACCAAAAATCTAAAACTTTCAGGCTTCTTCGGGCGAATCTTTAATATTAACAATCTTAATATAAAAGTTGCGCAAAATACTTTGGTAAAACTCTGCGATAATCGATTGGCCACAAGAAACATTCGTAACAGGTTTTACATGAATATTTTGTATAGAATTCCATAGGTTAGGGCGTTTTTGTGAGATCATCGGTTCAATAGCTGCTAGAAAGTATAAGTTGCAGGCTTTTTCTTGCTGCGGGCGCGTAAAGAGAGTAAGGTTTCAATACACATTCAGTGACTGAGTGATGAAAATGCATAAAGCAAATCATGACTTTCTTTTTTGAATAAAATTATTATGAGTGAGAGTAAAAATATTCGAACATTTTTCTCTGATAATTTTGATGCAGTTATTGGGTTAGCGGTATAATTAGGCGAAACCTAATTGAAGATACTGCTGCAATGAGTGAAGTGAACTGCTTTTATTTTAACGAGGACGACGCTATCTACCCGATTAGTTGACCTAAAATAATACCTTTCTCGGGAATCACACACTTGATGTGCTTGTGTTTAATTGAAAGGCAACCTCTACTTATGCATTCGATTTTTTCACTTTAAACAATAGCTCGGACAATGCTTACAATTCGTTATTACGTTGAGATAGACGTTTCGACCATTACCTATCTTTAGGTAGCAGTATAAATATATATACAAGTGCATACATCGTAATATCAAAGGTGCGAAAATTCGCAATTCAATGAACATTGCGGAACGTATTTTGTACATGTATATATATATATATTTAAAATTCGCAATCGATTTCAAAATAAATTTGATGTTGAAATTTAAAGTGTAAAATGGCGAAACTGAATGCGTTTCATACTAAAAGTCATGCGCTGCCTATTACAACGTCTTACGCAACTACACTTCAAGTTTGTAGTTTCTGATTGATTTGATTTATCGAATAAAAAAAATAAAAAAAAAAAAAAAAAAAAAAATGAAGTAAGATACGCTCTTCGACATCTTTATAAAGCATAATAAAGCAAATTTAATAGTGGGCTGCGGTTTGCATATGCATTACGTGTGTTCTCTGTTAAGTGATTTAATAAGAGCTACGGAGAATTTTCTACAAAGATGCACAAGATTTATTTTTATTTTATTTATAAATATTACTTAAATATTTTAAGTAATATTATTATCTCAAAAAAAAAAAAAAAAAAACAAAATATATTCCTTTTCTTATTTTTATTAGATCTGTGTGTGTCATATATAATAATTCATGACATTCATAATTTCTACAGTAACTAACTAAATGCATTATGAAATAATAAAATCATCGCAAGAAAAAGGCAAAAAAAAAAAAAAAAAATATAATAAATTGGATGACAAGGAAAAAAAGTGGTTAACGTAACATAATAATTAAATAGCCTGCCTTGTGACTTCAAGTTAGGAATTCTCTGCGAATTTCTAAACAAACCTTTATGGCACCTATTTAAGGCTTCTCTTACAAATTCCAATTGCTGAAGAGTATATATTTGAAAAGGAGCTCACATTCGCATTGGCATTGGTACAGTGTATTCAAAGCTGAACGTATTGCTACTGCAGTGATCTGGTTGCGTGAAAGTCACAAGGAAAAAGAGTTTTGCTGGACTTAAGCCGATTAATGTCCTTCTCAGATACCCGTACACATCTCCTTTTATCGCAATATATTACAAGTATTGCAGCGAACATTCAATGACATTAATGACATATTCACTAATGACATAAACACTATTTCGAAGCAATCCATTCACACCTTAAGACACGAATGGTTATACGATTAAAATTATAATATAAAATTTTTTTGTTTTAAATGCTTTGGTTTATGTATTGTGATGGCATACTATGATTGTGGACTTTTGTTTTGAAATACCGCATTCTACACTTCAATATATATACTTAAACCTATTTCTATCGATTTGTTATTCAATATAAAATATATATATAAAAATTGTCGTCAAATATTCAGTGTGTTTGAACATGTGTGTGTGTTAAAAGTGTTAAAAGACGCAATCAAAGACTTAGGTTTTATAAACTGATGCAAAAAATATTTCCGTATCATACATATATATATATGACGCGTATGTCGGACCAAAATTAGAAAGTAGCTTACATGTGTGGGCGGAAGCGTCCAAGTTTTGCTACGAGACTCTAGAATGGATATAGCTAAGGGCTCATGCGCTCAGGTGATTAGGAGCGACGAGAATGTATCGCAAATTGTCGATACCTTCGAGCACCGGCATAATTTGCACTTTGTAGTGCTTAGGTATAGGTATGTCCAAGGACAAGTATTCTACACAGATAAAAAGGATTTGTCCACCAATTAAATCCTTTAACATTGCTGTATGCGTTTTTCAGTTACACTACCGCGACACGTCATTCTTTAACCGCACTGGCCGGCTTTGAGCAACCGACCGGAACACTTTTTGCCCATCAGGCCTAATGTTTCTACTTTCAAGTCGAATATACGCGGATACTACTCCCTTGTTCTACCTCACTCTGCCTATAACACTTCCTAGCCACCATTGTGCTTGCACATATAGAAAACATTCTCAGAGTCACTAATCTCACGTATATATATAAAAAAAACTCCCTCCCCTCCCCGCATGCGGTTTTACTTCATACTTTCAGTTGAAATAACCAAAGCCGTAGCGTCTTGAATCTCTGCCAGAAGCGCACCTTTGGTCATCTATTGGGAGAAAATGCCACAGCTTTTCTTCTTTAACCTAATATATATATATATGACATCGCATGGAACATTGTAGATATGTTTAAGGAGTTGTTTTAGAGTGCGAAATAATTTGACTGGATATAAAGAAAGCTTTGTTTTGCATATACTACTGTACAAATATTATTTCGCTTAAGGTATTTTCATAAGTCAACCAAAACGATTGTGTGTGAGATGCTTAATAAAAGAGATTGGATAAATTGTAATGCAATTGAAAATCGAAGCTGACGAGTGCACACCCACCACTAATTGCAGTTTACCAATTAAGAGCAAACTAAACGTGTATTAGATTTTAATCATTTTTCCTTACTCTTGTATTTCTCTAAAATGTAATTATAGATGAATATCGTATGCGATAAAGAAAACGCTTCGCTATAACATTTGTTTGATTACATACTCATCAGTACAGTTTCAGTAACCAATTGATTCGCACTTCTTTGATTGCAAACAGAGAAAAAAAATAAAAATAAAAAACGCCTCGATTAAGCACATTAAACCAGTTGCACAGAAATTATTAAAGAAAATAAGCGAAAACCGTTAATATTTCTTTCGCTATAAAGATTTATATATTTTTTTTGTAACATACAAACACATAAAATAACCAAAAAATTTGATATAAAAGTTAATCATATAATATTTTCTGTTTTAATACTTTTTTATTATTATTATTATTATTATTATTTTTATAATTTTTTTCAAGACGATCAACTGACATGAAACAATAATTTATGCAATTAAATAATTTTTTTTTGAAATTTTCGTAGCTTTTTTTTAGATTTTGGAAAACCTTAATTGTTTTAATATTTGATATAGTTGCAATATATATGCGTGCGATTGTGAAAGTGATATATTACAAAAAAAAAAGAAACGCTTACGCGAGATTATAATTTAAATAAAAAAAAAAAAACAAAGGCATACTGTCGGAATTACGAGAAATAAGTGAAAAAATATTGCATTAAACGAAAGACTTAAGCAACAAACTTGTTGTGGCAGAAACCATTGTCGCCTATAAAAACCAGTTAAATTTTAAGCAACAACAGCAGCCATAATATTATAAATAAAAAGAAAAAATTTTGATTTAATCAATAAAACGTTGCACTGTCTGGTCTGAATTTCCTCCCCGTTTTATTACTTTGTGCGGAATATCTATCAAATGTAAAATAAAAGGAAATCCTGTTTAAAAATTCAATAAATGATTGTTCCCGCAAAGAGTTGTTTTGCAACAAAATCGTGATCGTCGTTTTTAAATATATCTCTATTCATAACATTAACACATACTTACTTCTGCAAAAATCTATTTCAATTAATATTTATAATTTATAGGTATGGAAATATTTAAAACGATTATATATTTTCGATTCGATTAACATGGAATTATATGTAGATTGCTTGCACTACTATTAGTGGATGCATGGCAGAAATATCATTTATTGCGGATAAAACTTTTGAAATTTCGGTTAAAGGTTTCTATCATTAAACCTTGTAAAGATAGGACATGGGTTATTCGTTTTCATTTAGCTCTTGCTATACATTATATTTATCAGTAGAAACATTTCTCTATTTTTAAAGTGGAATTTAGCGATGTGTCAAATAAAAAAAGTTTTATTTCAAAAATATCGCATCGCAAGTGGACAATAGTAAAATAGATGTGTAGAGAGAAAGTTAAAAATATCGCAAAATATTGTACTCAAAAGTAAGCATTTTTATAGAAATCATTGCAAACAGTCAATAGCCGGTGTAGAGAATATTTCTTCGATTTTTATAAGCATGGATGAAATTAATTATCGCAGATCTTTACTGAGATATTCTATCATGCTTTTTGAATGTTTTTCCGCAATTTATTTTTATTGCTACAGAAAATATGACATTTTAATTATCGCAGATCTCTCCTGCGATATTATAGCATGCTTTTTAAACATTTTCTCACAATTCCTTTTTATTGCTATAGGAAACATGACGTCTTAGTCCTTCTCAATCATTTTCAACAGGACTGAGACTGAGGTAGAGTGCCCTAGCCATTCAATGATGATCAAGATACGATCCACGAACCACGTTTTTGGCAGGATCATTATCCTGCTGAAATTTCCATAGTAGAGGCTTATTTTCTTTGGCATACGGTAACATTACAGTTTCCAGCAAGTTTTTTATGTACAAACCTATCCGTAATGCTTTTTTAACGGGGTATCAGACCGAACCCTTTGCTTTGCTAACATTATAATGCGATTATCGGAAGCAGGAGAAGTTATTTTAATTGCTCCGCGCCTCTGAACACTGTTTTTTTTTTTGGGGGGGATTTTAAAGCACTCGTGAGAAAGTTATGTGACCGCCCTGGTCATACCGCAATAAGTTTATACGTTTTTGCCTGATTTCGAAGCTGATGACTTAGCCACTTTTATTCTTGACTACTACTTGATATGCTCGACTCATCTAATATTAGTATAAACATTAATTCCCATTGCTTTCCCACCTTTATAGCAAAATTTTTGCTATAAACAAAACATTTTACTCTTCACAGCTTGAATGCCAGAAGCAATAATGTTCAAACAGTTGGTTCTCTTTCATTATACTCTGCACCGCTTGTGATGGCGGCATTATCAATTTTGGGCAGTATCGCTCCGTTCATGGGTTGTTTCATTCAATTTAAAGACAGCAGGGCTCGAGAAATTTAAATGAATTATAATAAACTTAAATATTTTAAGCTAAAAGAGTAAATCCATTGATTCGACCGGTATAGCAATGCATTTGAAAGGAGTGATTAGATGAAATCATTTTCTATTTTTAATCGCCATCTTAAGTAAATGTCGAAAATTTCAATGATTGTGAAACACTTTTGAATCTTCTTTAATGTAAACATGATGATAAAGTCAATCTCTATATGCCACCAATATCTCATTTTTTGTATGTTAAAATAAAAATTGAACCGGAATAGCGATTTGAGATATATAAATTTACAAAATTGAACTTTGAATTACATTGGTATATTTTTCGGATTCACCTCTCAGCCGAGAGTTCTCATCACACATATGCCCTTATATGGTGGAAGAGTGTAATTTTTGATTTTCTATAACGAAAGCAGTAATGTAGCGTGTTTAATGGTCGGCCTTATGCAAGTATTACGTTTTATTACGTATATCACTTACAATTGTTCAGTAGTATTATTATATTTTCCGCTTGAAGAAGATAATGCGATTTGTTGCAAGCAAAGCAAAGTAATGCATGCATGCGTGAAAAAAATTCCGGGCATTTGAATAGTTCCCTTAATCGGGTTTCAATTGATGATGCACAAATGGAAAACAAACACACACATTTAAATAGAAGAGCAACAAACTATTCGTACCGTGTGAACGAAACATAATTTCTCATATGTATACAATGATATTTTATCATTGCTGAAAGGGAAACAACTTCTTTTTATTTTTATTTTTATTTTCATTTTTTTTTTTTTTTTTATCAATTTACTTGAATTTTTGTTTAAGGCAGTTAAAGATACAATCATCATATCATTTGTATTTGAGCATATATTAACATGTGTATCATTAAGTATCAGCAAGTTAGACGATGTGTGTAGATAGTAAAGAAAATTATTGCATTCATTTGTGCTTGCAATGCATCTGCTCAGTTCGGTACATTTGCTTTTAATATATTCGGTTGCTTACAGTAACTATTTATACGGAAAATTGGCGGCGCTAACGCAATCATCAATTTGCGCATATGTTGAAAATGTGGTAATTGCGTGCAAAACCTTTGCCGCAACTTGGGTAGAGCTTCGCATGCAGATTTAAAAATCTAGGCGAGAAAGTGTAAGGAAAGCAAAAGTCCAGTTATGCTTATTTGCATGCTATGCATATACATATACGTATTAAAAAACTATGTTTTTTTTTCCCCAGACTTTATTTAATTGGATTTGTGTTATGTAGTTATACCGGTAAAGTAGTTAGTTTTTCTAGAAAAACGTCAGTTAGCGAATTATGTAACGCGTGAAAATGTATTAAATATCTGAGGCAATATTACATAAAATCGAATTGTGATTGGAAAAGAAAGTCAGGATTTTAATGAAACACCAAAATACGCCAATGTTACGCCATGCATTGATTAAAGCGGGAAACGAAATAATTTCCTATGTTTCTCAATCAGCTTAGGGATCAATATGAAGCTTCATGCCGTGAGAGAATAGCTTTACATTGATTTGTATGGGTAACTAAAACCACTATAGCCGAACAGATAGTTATGCGATAATAAATTAATTTTTTTTAAATACGCATAAGCACATAATTATCGATCTTGATACTCAGGTACAATTGTGCTGTTTCAATTTAATTAGAGCATCGTTAAAACGTTTAATATATATATATATATATACATTAAAGGTTTTGTGATTTATATTAGTTCTGTCCATCTTAGTAGTAGTAGTAGTAGTAGTAGTAGAAGAATTTGAAGAAAATTTGAACATTCAATGCTTTTCGTTGTATGAATATTTGAGTAACGCACTTTGTGTCTCGGTGTCTATTCTCGCGGACAAACACTAACAAAACTAACAAGTAAACTTGGATAATAAGCTTAAAGATCACTAAAGCATTCATACTAATTAGAAATTGTAATGTGTACCGTACAAGAAGAAGGGTTTCCAGGAAAGCGGCAACACGACAAAGCGACAAGTAAAGCATGCATTCAATTACATATAAAATATATTTTATATGTTTTCTTTGTTTTTATTTGTTTTTATTTTTATTTTTTTTTTTTGTTTTTGCTTTATTATAATGCAGTTTGATAGCGATAAGAAATTCGTGCAGCGGTATTTTTCTTTTTCGCATTTCAATTTATAAATAAGTTGTTGTGCGCTCGAATGCGTATTTAAAATTCCACTGTTCATATACAATACCGTTATGACAGTTACGTAATATGGGTCAATTAATAATTGACTTTTCTTTCTTTTCTTTCACTTCTCTTTCAACATAAATTCATAGCTTCCTATATTTGAAACTGACTGAAATATGGGACAAGAGATATCGCAACAAAATAAGTGTAACATAAGCAGTAGCAGCAGTAGACGTCAGCAACAATCGCACTATCGGGAATATCAGCATAAATCGTCGCAAGAGGAACTTGGAAATTACAAACTGGAACACTTAAGTAAACCGAACGAGAAATATACGAAACATAAGGAATTAATTTATAGCTCATCGAGCATTTCGAACTCTTCCTCGACCGACGACGAATACTATAAACATCGCCAAAAATATAATTTGAGTAAACAGATCTATGAGAAGAGCAAAATATCGAAACAGCTGGGTTCGAGAAAATCTTTAGATAGCAGCTCAATATCATCGGATTATCAATTGGGTAATTTTCGAGAAAAATCTGACCTTTATAAAGGTCAAAACGGACGGCATCAACATCAACGTAATAATTCGCAAAGTATTGATAGTGGCATTTATTACTCATCCTGCGTTAGCACACCGACGGGCTTTTCATCGGCAGCCTCGACAACTAGCGGCGGTGGCACGTCCGTCGTCTCGGTTAAATCCAGCAAATCATTGCAAAAACAAAAAGATTATCTTGATCATCATTTATATATTAAATCGTATTTGGATATTCTCGAAGAAGACGAACGGGCACGCGCCCAGTACAAAGTAGCAAAACCGGGTGGCATACGTAATTACACACCGAAAATATTAGCTGAATTGCCGTTATCGACGAGTGCACCTTTAGCTAACGGCTTTGATATAAGCAAGAGGTCTGCAAAAGTGAGTGAAGATCCTTGGATTTGACAATTACAGAAAAATGGCTCTGGGCGCTATGGCGTCCATACTGGGAATGATCCCTCTGCTCGCAATTGGTTTGAATTACTATAACTATCAGAGTGTAGATCCCGAAAATAAGGTGCAAGAAGCTCAAGTGGTACGTGCAAGTATCGTTCATTTATATATCCATCGCAATTATTATATCTTTCTTCGTTACAGATTGGACGTCAATATGATTTTGTAATAATAGGCGGTGGCTCTGCGGGGGCAGTAGTGGCCAATCGTTTATCAGAGATGCGAAATTGGACAGTGTTGCTTTTGGAAGCCGGTGGTGATGAAACGGAAATTTCCGATGTTCCCGCGTTAGCAGCTTATTTACAGTTAACCAATATGGATTGGCGATATCAAACTTCGCCTTCACCTAACCGCCAATATTGTCAAGCCATGAGAGGGGATCGCTGCTTTTGGCCGCGTGGTAAAGTTTTAGGGGGATCCAGTGTTCTCAATGCTATGGTTTATGTACGTGGCTCCAAAAACGATTACAATAATTGGGAATCGCAAGGCAATCCTGGCTGGGGTTATGAAGATGTCTTAAAGTATTTCTTAAAATCTGAAGATGTGCGTAACCCTTACTTGGCAAAAACGCCATATCATGGCACAGGTGGTTATTTGACGGTTCAAGAGTCCCCGTGGCGTACACCGCTATCAATAGCCTTTCTCCAAGCCGGCCTAGAAATGGGCTATGAAAATCGTGATATCAATGGTGAGGTACAAACGGGCTTCATGATAACTCAAAGCACTATAAGGCGAGGATCTCGCTGCAGTACTGGTAAAGCATTCATCCGGCCAGTAAGACTGCGAAAGAATTTGCATGTATTGCTAAATGCTCAAGCAACACGGATTATAGTTAATAAAAGCAAGCGAGTAACGGGAGTCGAATATGTAAAAAATGGTCATAGAAATATAATTTTTGTGAAAAGAGAAGTTATTTGCTCAGCTGGAGCTTTGAATAGCCCACAACTTTTGATGCTGTCAGGGATAGGTCCCGCCGATCATTTGCAAGACATGGGTATACAAGTGGTTGTCGATTTGCCAGTCGGTAACAATCTTCAAGATCATGTTGGCCTGGGTGGCTTAACATTCGTGATAGATTCTCCATTAACAGTGACACGGAATCGTTTTCAAACAATACCCGTTTCCATGGAATATATATTACGAGAACGCGGTCCGATGACTTTTACCGGGGTGGAAGGTGTCGCCTTCCTTAATACAAAATATCAAGATCCCAATATTGATTGGCCTGATATACAATTTCATTTTTGCCCCAGTTCCGTGAATTCCGATGGTGGCGATCAAGTGCGAAAAGTGCTAAATCTCAGAGATGGTTTTTACAATACCGTCTATAAGCCTATACAGAATTTGGAAACCTGGTCCATTTTGCCATTATTGTTACGTCCTAAAAGCACGGGTTGGGTGCGTTTAAATTCACGTGATCCACAACAACAACCGAACATCATACCCAATTACTTCGATCACCAGGAAGATATCGATGTTTTAGTGGAAGGCATTAAGTTAGCGATAAATGTTTCCAATACGCAAGCATTTCAACGTTTTGGATCTCGTCTGCACAACATTCCGTTGCCCGGTTGCCGGCATTTGGAATTCAACACAGATTCTTACTGGGCTTGTTGCCTTAAGCAGTTCACATTTACTATTTATCATCCGACGGGCACATGTAAAATGGGTCCCAATTGGGATCCTACAGCTGTAGTCGATTCCCGTCTACGCGTTTACGGTGTTTCCGGTTTACGGGTAATAGATGCCAGCATTATGCCGTCTATTGTTAATGGCAATCCGAATGCTCCTGTCATCATGATTGGCGAAAAGGGGGCCGATATGATTAAAGAAGACTGGGGAATACGTTTCGTTAATAAAAGAAATTAGAGCAGCACGTTGTACTCGTTCCCCTTACCATTCCGCCTTTGTAAATCTCTATTACTTTTTTGCTCGGTGTAAATGTCTTGTTATTGTAATTGAATTTGCCTCCATATGATGCAACTAGTCAAAGTGTATACAATAGTTTTGATGTAAATATATGTAAATCATTGTTTTGTTCTATTTGTTTGGTATAAAATCTATTTATTTTAAATTTTCTTTTTTTTAATTAATTTTGTACATCGTTTTAAGACAAAAATCAATTAATTTTTATCTTATTGTAAGATAGTTGTTGTCAGGTAGTTTTAAAATTAATTTGCATTATAAGCTTAAGATGAGTTTGAATATTTGTTGAAAAGAAAAAAAAAAAAAAAAAATTTTTTTTTATAAAAGATAATTAAATATTATTTGTATTTAAAGATTTCTCATCATTTATGCGATACATATAATAGAGCTGATGTGATGGGTGAAATTCATTTTATATACTTTTGCTTTAAGCTGGCCCTTTGCTTAATTGCAGCAAAGATGGCCAATTTTCAAAAGTCAAATATATGCGTTCAGTGATTGCGGTCTGCATCTGCATCTTCATCTGCATATAACTTCACAATCGCTAAAATCATAACCAAGATATACATATAATATTACGTTGATTCAAGAACTCGTATATCATTTTTTTCGTACGTGGTCCTTAATCCGTATCAAAGAGAATTATATCTTTCCCCGCAACATAATTCGATATGATTTGTTTTTTAAAAAGAAAAAAAAAAAGTCCTCGGTAAGTAGTTTAATAAGTGCACTGAAAAGTCATGAACTCTCCAACCAATCGTTAGGTGTAATAACAATCGATATGGCAAAAAAAACTTGATTATGCTATTCATTGAATATCGATTTGCGCCTTAAAGACGACTATGAAAAAGAAAAAGAAAAAAATTCATTTTGAAAGTCGCATAGTTATCTTGCTTTTCAATTCTATGCTAATCTATGTTAAAACAAATTTTATGGATTTCAACGATATGTAAATCAAGAAAAACTTTTTCCAATCCCCTCCCTTCCGCCTAAATACATTAATTGCGAACGTATCAAGCCCATCGCTTCATACATTCCACGATGTTCACAATCAACAAGTTGTTTGTTCGTCCGCTGAAACTTTCTTCAAATATTCAATCTCAATAATTCCGTGATAGAAAGGCGAAATGTTAGAATGAAATTTAAAAAATATTTTTCATTTAAAATTTCTCGGTATAATTCTTAAAAAGTTTCATAAAAGTCTAAAAACGAAGCTATTAGTAAATTAAGCAAACTGAGCTCAACTTTAGCTTCAAAGTGATGAAAGTTAAAACTAAAAAAACTTTAACCTTTAAAATGTAAATGTGTACATGCATGTACTGTTTTGCAAATGAACAGATTCACGAGCATTACATTCAATTTTCTAATCACAACACTTGCGTTGCATTTTCTCATTACTACTACATGAACATGATAATTGAATTCATCGAAATTGTGTTTGCCTCAACTTCCATATGTACATGTACCGGACGACTTCCCATTAGAAGGATCATTCGTAGACGATACGCCAATCGAGCTGATATTGGTGTTCGTTGGCAAGCAATTAAGCTTTACACCATACAGCCCCTGGGATAAATTTCAACAAACAATAAAAATAATTTTCGATGGTCACTACAATATGAATTCATCTTGTTCAGATTAACTAATGGAATGCAATTTTTGTTATAAATAAAATATTTGATATTTTTAGCCGACGCATCCAACGAATACACCACAGCAAGAAGCGAAGATCCCTAAGGTCGAACTATTATGATGTATCATTCATAGTTCGCCTGATGTGAAATGAGGCATTACGCATTACGTCTCAAGGGAACTTAATTTTCGAATTCTTACAACGGCAAAATATCCCAAGAGATTGATGAATTCATCAAGCAGAACTTGCTATTTTCTTAACATATTTGACTAATTGTATTTTGTAATTGCTTCTGCAGCGGAACAAGCCTCTAAGAGTTAATGAGTAGCTTCGTTATTATAATGCAAACATGACGGAACATTTCTTATCCATCCAAGTATGAGAATACAAATTGTCCTATAAAAATATAAGCGGATTCCACAGCTCCTGCTAATCCAAAACAGATAACATTTACAATTGCTCCGGTTTTTGTAATGCATTGAATAACGATAATGACTGCTTCCAAGCGAATTTCTCTATTTCCCGGTAAGCGAAAGTGACAAGATGACCAACTAATGTAATTCGTATTAATTTGTGTTTTTAGTTTTTTTCATATCTCGACCCGCCTTTAAAAGAGAAAAATGTATGCACAATACTTAGGATGTTCCCGATGCTTATGATCTCCTATCTAAGACTGGTCATCCCTAAGGTATTTGCAAAGCGTGGGAGTTTTAAAATTCACATATATCTTAAAAATTAAAAGTATTGAATTTCGAGATATGGGAATTTTCTAATGCCCAAAAAGTGCCCAATCATGCCGTTAGTGCTGGAGCTTGTTGCAACGTCACATTGTATATCAAATTAATTATCTATTCGCTTGCTATCTTTTTACAAGAATTGTTATCATTTCCGTTTACTCGTATCTTTCAGTTTTTTCGTCTTCTCAATAAAACACTTGAACAATTCACATCGCACATCAGTTTTGCGTTTCGTTTACATAAACAAGCATTTGGCCAAAGAGCTGACCTTCTGACAAGAGAAGCAACTTTTTCTACATTTGTAAAAACAGATGAAACAGATGAAGTCACGCGTTCCAATGAAATTCACTTATTATGCAAAAACCTCATGTGCTTCCCCTAAACTTGGAATATCTTAAACTCTCACTATACATTTGCACTAGAATGTTGAGTGCCCTATAAATTAATTATCGTAAGCATTGACAGCAGCAGCGCAAGCAAAAACAGGTATTTGTAGTGAAATCGTGAATTTCAAAAGTTTATCCAAAATAATTGACCACATGATTATTTAATATATGAGGCTAAGCGATTAATATATGATCGTTGCATTGACACAGAGCGTAATAGCTTTCGTAAGATGTGTGATAAGTCGTCTAAGTGTAAGTGTTATCAGAGGCGTTTTCAAAGAAATTTTTGGTTTAGGAGTCAGCAGACGCACTCTCAGAAGAAGAAGATTCGCGATCTTTATGCATTCCCCGTCCTTATAGGCATGAAAAAATTTCAAGGCTTCTAACTTGGACTTTTAAATGTTGTCTATAAAATGAGAAGAAAATGACAACTGACGAATAGCGAATTCCGATGGCTAAGAATGAGGAAAGCACTGAGTAAACGTTCGGTTCACGATTTTCACGACCTTTCTCTTTCCAATTTTTCGGTTGGAGGAGGGTAGACAAAGGCGATCACGGCTAAAAAGAGTAAACCTCTCATAGCGATTAAGAACATGCCCTACGTCAATATGGGTAATCGTGTATAATATTAAGTTTATGCACCTATATATATATATATAGAGGGAGGGAGTTCACAAAGACCTGTGCGAGAACATTTTCTGACGATCTGTTTGCCTGGCATATGTCCACAAACAGATTGCAATTTTTTTGTTTAAAATATAGCGCATTGACGACTTGCTTTAGCCCAAGGACAGATTCTGTTCGAAATGGATTGGATTGGTGAAATTTTTGACGACCGCTCTCCACATAAAGTTCAAAAACCATTTACTCTCCTTTTATGAAATCCTTGTCTTCATGAGTGCGAAAAGTTCCGATTGGATTTTTTGAAGCGCCTCTCGTATAAACAGCGTTCATATAAAACATAATCTAATTTTTAATATTTTGTCAAGAAAATCACTGGAAAATAGTGGGTCGGGTTTATGGTGTTAACTGTGAATTCAATTGATCTATTTCTTGGGTTTTTATGATAAGTGCGCGTTTGTATGTTAACATAATCTACTTGTTGACACGTTGATAATGAAAGAATCGTATTAGGCAAAGTAGGGCATGGCCCTGTCGAACTATATTCTCAGTTGGCATTTCGAAAGTAAAAATGTTAATATTTTAGGGATTTTTAATGCTTCTCCAGGACGAAAATGAAAACAATAGCTTTTTACTTATGGCAACAGCAGTCTGTGGTATTTTAAGAATCATGAAAGTCATCCAGTATATAGAAGAAAGCTTTATGGGCCCAAGGTCGAAGCCACTAGTGTACCCATTAGTTAAGGCAATTAAATAAAAAATTTTCCGTAAGCATTTTAGATACTGATATAATAAAAGATTTGCTTTTTTTTTTGCAGAACTTCTTCACACTCTTTGGATATTGTAAGACTCTTTGCGGGCTAAGATAAATTAAGAATACTTTACGTTTAATGTAATTTTTTACTTTTTCGTATTTAAGAGCTCAGCATGTGACTTATTAACCGACCAATCTGATGAAGTTTTTTTAATGACAAGTCTAAACACGGCGACGGTTGACGCGATTTATGTGTGCAGAGAGAGAGAGAGAGGGGAAAATGGATAAAAACAAAATTCACTTACGGTCGCCTGCTGATTGAAACGATATATACTTTACATTTTGTTACGAACTTTACCACGCGTATAGTTCGGTGTTACAAACCGAACGACACAATTAATCTAATCGCATATCTCAGTGGTAGACAGAATCAAGCTGACCTTATATTTCTCTCTCACAATTTAAATTAAAATTTCTCTACCTTTACAAAAATAATTTACGAGTAGACCCGCAATCTTATATCAAATAGAGGGGGATACCGAAGTCGGCTTAATTTCACGTTACTGTACGTGCAGTTAATTTTATCTTCGGTGAACGTAGAAATGTTTCACGTATTTAATTTAATGTTTGTATTGGATACATACATACATAAATATGTATATACATGTAAATATACATATGTATATGTACATATAGCAGAAAAAGTTAGCTTTGCGACGAATTTTAGATACTCGTCACACTGATGCAAATGTGAACGCATCAACAGACCATATCGGGCATTAAACCTGAGCAACATTGTTAAGAATGTCTATAAAATTGTGTGGTTTTGTGTTTTTCTATTTCATAGCCATTGCAGATATATGTATGCGATATTCATAATTCGCTTGCACCAATAATTTATAGACATCAACTGTAAATGCATGTGCGTCGAGTTAAATCATTAGAAAATGAAATTTTTGCGACCAAGTAACGGCTAAATGAACGGGCATTAGGGCACGATTGCAATCACTTAAAATCTAACGCTAGTTAAGAATGTATGCGCACTTAAGTATGAAACTCGTAGCGAATATAAGAAACGGAATGATAGTAATTGTCGTATAATCGCATCAGTTAATGGCGAGTGCAAAAAACGAAATTCCAGTTTTTATGCGATTTCTGTATAGCGTGGGTTGTACGTCGCAATGTTAGTCGGTGTAAGCAACGCGGCCAAGAGTATATTAAAGAAATTTCCTTCAAATATATTCAGTTCGATTTCTGAAGTGGCGGAGTGAAAGACAAACCAGTTTATATTTTATTTACACAGTCATACACACATATATACACATACATACATACATATATATATATATATAAATCCATATATACATATATACAAGCAGCAACAATTTCAATATGGGTTAGTAAACAAGAATAACAAAGCATTGATCTCATCTTGAAATATGTCGACTTTTGTTCTTCTTCTTCTTCTTTTTTTTTTTTAATTTAAGCAAACAAACATTGGATTTTATTGTTAATAAACTTAACTGTGGCAGCAATGATTTTAGGATCAGGTGAGTTACGGATTAAAATTTGAATTATTTTGAAACGTTTTAACTTTGCGTCGCCTCAGAATGTCCCTCATACAATAAAGTACAGAATTGTACGCCAAAATGTTTACACGACAGTGAGTGCAGCTCGATCGGTGGCAAATGCTGTCCAAATCTTTGCAATGGACGTTCATGTGTACAGCCCAATTTGCTAAGTAATTCAGGCCGTGACACCTCTCCATTCAGCAAAAATACTTGTAAGTAATTTTATTATTACATTATATCATAATTTAGCGGCTCCCGATATATTTCAATACCAATTCGATTTTGTCAAAAATCATTTTTCATTATTCAACTTATCTCTGTACATATATATGTATATTTTTACGGCTTGATGTCTATCGAGATGTTTATATATATATATATATATTAACCATGTCAAACTATTGTTTGGAAACTAATTTGAAACCGAAAGTACATATGGTCTAAAGGATAAATAAGATCACGAGAAGAGTTAAAGATGAAAAATTTCAAAATGATGTCATACGAATATTATGTTAGTGTTAGGGAATAATGACAATTGAAAGTATCTACCATCACCGAATCGAAGCCGATCTGTTCTTATACATTAGTAGTAGTACACTGTCTCTGTTAACTTCTCTGTTTACGGGATATGCTTACCTCGCGAATGAAACTGAAATGGGCATTTTCTCGAATGTATTTACGAAATCGTAGTCAACGCATCGGAAAAACTTCTTTGCATGTAATTGCTTGAAGAAGTAAAATTTTAAGTTGGACATAGCTTGACGTAACTGTACGCCACCATTATGTTCGAAAAAATGACTTTTTCAGCTGCAGCTAGGAATACTAAAATATATCCCCAATAGCGGGACCATTTAAGGGGCGTTATGCCTAGTAAATAATAAGACGAGACGCGATTGCCTGGATAGTAAAACGAAATACTGTTGAACTGTGCTAGAGAATCATATGTTCACCGGTATCCAAGCATTATTATTATATTTTTGGAAAGTTTACACTTACGATTAGATTAAATTGCAAAAAGTTATCGGTTGGATGGAAGGTAATTATTAATATATAGCCAAGTAATCTTGCGTTGCCAATTGCTTAAGCTCTAGATTTACTTAAACTTGTTACTGTTCAATGAAGAATGCTATTTGGTAACTGAATTCGTTTTTGTCTTTTCTCCGTTATCCATTTTTCTGAAATGAGAATCTAAGCGGGGCTATTGTACTTTCATATTCATGATGATAAATATATATATATATACATATATATGTATATATATAGATTTTGAATTTTTTTTATTTTTTTTTTCTTATTCAACTACCGATCGATCTATCGATCCATTTTCAAAGTCCTATCCATCAGTTGATACATGTGTATAGCAATCATGCTATACATGTTTCTCTCAAGAGGTAACTAACTAACTAACTAACTAACTAACATTAAAAGTGCGAATTGTTCGTCTTAGCTGTATACGTTCGAGTCATGTTCATGGCTTCATACGTATATGCTTACTTTTGAAAACTATTAAAAGATCATGGGCCTACCGTAACACAAATTCATTTTGATCATTAAAAATCGTGAACTAGAGAACTACATTTATATAAAGTATGAGTCTGATTGCCTTTAAATTGTAAAAATGACTCACTCATAGGGCACGAAATGGATTAATTGCATTTGCTTTACATAAACGAGAGTTTATAAATTTATTTTTTATGCATGTGTACCACAGATTTTGTAAAATAAAAGAAATTTGATCAACCTAAAGAACATTAGACGATGATTGGAACGAAAGGAACACCATAATAATTATGTATTTTATGAAAATTCTCTTTGTAGCTGGTGGTTCGGGTACATACTGTGGTAATGTTAAGTGCAGCGCTTTTGAGAAATGCGAAAATGATCGGTCTACTAAGAGACCGAAATGTGTACGCGCCTAAATCGCATTGTGTAAATAAGTGATTACGAGTGATGCCCTTCTTATGTCAATTAAATCTATATAAAATTGATGTGTGCATAAGTAAAAATATCAATATCAATATATATATATATATATTTATGAAATTATATAAAGTAAAAAAAAAAAAAACCTGATTATTTTATTTCAGGGAATTTGCTTACTAATCACAGCAAATAATTGATAACGGACGAGATACTCGATTGTTAAAGTTAAATTGGAAAAGGGTCGGCAAAATAATTCGATCCATTTGCGACATTCTATATATATATATATAGTTTTCCTTTTAGCCATTCTCGGGTAAATAAAAAGACGACCTATTTGCTAAGGGGATTAATTTTATAATACTTAGAGATCGGATCGGATCGGATTTCTACACTATTCAGCGCAATTTCTCAAGTCAGTTGATTATAATCGGTGAGCAGACAAATTGACGGCATGGCAAAGATCGAGAAAACTGAAAGCAAAGCTTTTAAAAATATATTCAACGGATAATGCTGCAAGTATAAGTCTCGTATAACGGACCAATAACGAGACGCTCACTTTTAAATTACACAATGCCAGAGCAATTTGCTTTTGAAATGAGGAGCATCGATTCTGTTCTCATTTAAGAATTGCGAGCACCGGCAAACTCTTGTCATGTCGATGCTTCCACTAGCGTGATATATACAGAGGCGTTAACTTGTGTCTACGTTTTAAGGCAAGATAGAAAATCGGAAACATTTCTGTTACAAGTGCAACGTATACATACGATCATTATATTACGATGATATATGATGATGATATGATGGCGATGGTAATGATCATAATGATGACGAACGATATATTTACATTCAAATGAATTTAGCGTTTTCTTTGCTTCCTTAGCAGTCTCCAACAGCAGAATCCAACATTATTTGTGACAATAACTTCGTATGCATAGAATAGTGTTTAGATTTTAGATATGGCATAGATTTTTTTTGTTTTTTTTGTTTTTTTTCATACAACTTAATAGACGGCTTAAAATGGCGTCTAATCGTTTCAAGTTTTTTTTTTTTTTTTTTTTTTTTTTTTTTTTTTTTTGCGCTCTCGATGGTGAGTATCAAAGATTCGAGTTACGATGATTGAACCTCGAACCTCGTGAACGAAATGGAATATAATAGAAATAACAATAATTTAATTTATTATTGTCGAGTAAGAGCAATCATTGAACACCTTACGCCATTATTTCCTTTACAAAATGCGAAAAATTCAAGCTTCCTACGATAGGCCTAAAGGCCTAAGAAAAGGTCTCACATTGCTTAGGAATGCTTGTTTATGCAGACAGCATTCTAGTCTTTCGTACTCGTATTTAGTAGCGGCCAAAGATCTTTTCAAACTAAGGCCTTATATCGCACGTTGCGCTCAAACATTGTAATTTATCGAATTTCAAATGAAAAATTTCGTCTTGTAGGCATATATCACAAATGGTGCCTATCTGTACGGCTTCTCGATGTTGCATACATTCGCAAAAAAAAAAAAAAAAAAAAATTGCGAGCGAGAGAATTGCGAAACGTCATGTATGTAAATGTACTTCAGAACAAATTCAGTTATTGTACAGGTGGCGGGCAAAGTTATTGATAACTGAAATATCACATCAGTGTTTAACTATTTGAGTGAAGTCAGTTTTTGCAACGTAACAAAAGTAATGCATACGAAAAATGCGAAATTCAAAAAATCGCTTATATCAATCGCGCTAATGGGTAAACAGAATCAAATATTTACACAAACAATGAATAAAAAATTTCATGAATAAAAAATTTTATAAATTTCAGTTACGTTCGCAAGTCCCGGTCGATCGCGTGCACATAATATTTTCGATATTCAGCAGCGTTGCAACAACGATGAAGGTATGGGATTGTGTGTACCCCACAATCAGTGTAGAACTAAAAAATCTTCGATATATTTTTATCGTGACGAATGCGAGGAGATCGATGGTGTTTTGCAAATTTGTTGTTCGAAAGCACAAATGACGGTAAATGAGACGGCGATAGCCACTGCAAGGGGTATGTAATGTTTGTAATTAAAGTGCATTTAAATGATAAAGCTCATGCATTAAGTCCATCTGTTTAGGAGCCACGTGTCCCGTACGTTACAAAACTATTGCAAATAACTCAACAAGTAAACAACGGGAATATCCTTTTATGGTACGATCGGTCGTGATGTAAATGAGAAACTCGACACATTTTTACGGCAATTTATTGTTATTTTAAAGTATGCTTTAGGTTGGCAGTCGAAAGGCGATAACATAACAATCAAGTATAATTGTGGTGTTGCACTAATATCAGCCAATTTCGCAATAACGGCAGCTCATTGCTTGCACGATGAGGAGTAAGTATCGAAAACTATCGTATAAGTCTTACCTCAGTTATCATCTAATTACATTAATTGCGGTCTCTGCTACTAGAGGTTCGCCTACATTATTGCGTGCAGGTGGGCGCAATTTGAATGACACCTTAACACCGAATATAAAAATTTCTGAATGTATCGAGCATCCTAACTACAGCCATCCAGCTATATATAATGATATAGCTTTAATTAAATTAGCGAAGCCTGTAATGTATGTAATGAGATTGCGGCATAATTAACATGATTTCAGTTATTTATGATTTCAAGTTAAGATCTGATGAGTCTTTCGCATGCCTTTGGACAGAAAAGCATATAGAAGATCATAGTGATGTCATTCTCTTGGGTTATGGACAAATCTCGTTTCGTAATTGCATACCTCTAAACGATAATAAATACTCATTAATACTGATTACGATAACACTTTTGCAGCTCACATATCGCCGGAGCTTTTATTAAAAATTGATTTGAAAATTCATTCGCAAAATGATTGCGATCGGGATCATCCACCCGGCAACTTATTGGGACCTCTTAAAAATGGAATATCGGATAAGCAAATTTGTGCGATCGATTCCAAAAAAATTCGAGATCACTGTCCGGTAATGTATTAGAATAAAAGACTATACATATATATATATATGATTTTGTATAATGAATAACTAATTATTCCTATATGCAGGAGGATTCTAGCGGACCTTTAGTGAAACTTGTTCATAACGATTTGTACACAGTGCCGTACATTGTGGGCATCACCTCAATTGGCGTCGGTTGCGCTTCAACTATACCTGGCATATACACTAGAGTCTCCGACTATGTACCTTGGATAGAGAATATAATTAGGGGAAATTCGTCACTTGCATGAACACATAGAACAAAAGTGAATTGCTTAAGATATATATTGAAAAAAAAAAAAAAAAAAAAAATCGCGAAAATAGTCGAAAATAACGTATACTTCATTTATATACTAACACCCGCTTGCATTTTGGATTACGAATCTTTGCCATAATTATCCGTTCGAATTAATAAAGATTATGGTTTACTCTCGCTCGCTCTTATAGAGGGATGCATTAAATTGGAAGCTTCACTTTAGTCGAACCACAACTTTATTGCGATCAAAAAATAGTTTATGATTGATAAGCAATAAATAAATCAATTGCTAATTAAAACTAAAATAAATGAAATATTGATGATCGCTAGTTTGCTACTTTTCCCTTAATCCCCCCGATATATGATATATGAATTCCATGCGGATAGGTGTAGCACAAAGGCTTTCTCTAAACGAACACGTTTCGGTATCATTCGAACAAAGCAAATTCTGCTCCACAAATCTATTAGTCAATGCTTGAAACAAATGATAATTAGAGGGAGACGAAAGCTATATCTAATCTGAATATGCGCTTATGGGCTAACATATCTTAGTCCATTTTTTTTTTTTTCCTGAGACTCTGATCGCTTTTCTTTTTGTAGTTTGGTCATAGTGTATATGCATTTTTAATTATGGACAGCAATCGATGACTTTAAGTAAAACATTTCTGCGCATAAAGAGCGTATGTTAAGCCTGCTCACAAAATGATAGCGTAATGTTTAACGGCGAGAAAGCGTAGACACTAACGAAATATACAAAAATAGAATTTTAATGTAAATTTACCACAGTTTTAGAAATGCATGGACAGACGTCTTACGATCAGGTTTGAACAAACTTATATATTCCTTACTTAGCGTAAACTTACTTGGAAACGTATCGCTTTCACTTTGAAACTAAATCATCGGAAGAAATTTATTCGAGAGCAAAAGACAGGACATCGATAAATACAATTGATGCCTTGTCGAGCAATCCCAGACTGAATGAAATTTTAAAATCTCCATCAAGTCGCGAAACTAAATATAATAATAAACTCTCAAGAATCGAACTTTCAAAAAAAAAACAAAAAAAAAAAATTCATCACGTTTTTCATCCCGAGGTCTCATATAGTAAAGCCGTTATTTGATTAGTAAATGGCGCCGTTTTGCTGAAATTATATATCGCCAGCGAGTATAGCATCAGTCCATCATCTTAGGCCAAATTAAGTCAATCAACATTATTCAATAATACATACACTCACTCACTAAAGGTAAACGGAAAGCAAATTGCAAGCTATTGAGTAACTTCTCCTTGGTGAAAATAAGTCTCATTAGAAGAGAGAATAATTTTGTTTAAAAGGATAAAATCCAGTTGATGGACGGAGTTCAACGCCCAATCAGTAAGTGTAACTGACAAAATCTGATCATTCTTACGTTCGCAAGTTCGCCGTGAGGAGATTTTTTTTTTTTTTTGTGTTATTGTACGTTGACAGCTGCAAAATTGGCGCAAAATTTTAAATGACATCTTTGGTTAAAAGAGCTGATAAATTATTGTGACAACGTCTCGGTGCTTACTAATGAACGCTCAAGACAAAAACATGAAAAGTAGCTCAAGCAAAGACGACAATCATTGGCCGCGAAGAAGTGATTTCATCTTTTCCGTATAATAAATGATTAGGTAACATGATGATATACTTATGTACTTCAATAATATGTAAATCAGTACAATGGCCCGCTTGTACACCACTACAAAATCGGATGAATAAGCAGTTTTTAGATGAATCATTTGTTTTTTTTTTTTTTTTTGGTGTTGCTTTGCTGCTGTGAAATAGCGAACAATAACATCTTCATTTTCGTGTACTTTTAAGTTATGCTTGCTGCAAAAGTAATTTGAAAATGTATACAGGGAAGTGAAAGTTACTACACTACACATAGTCGCAATGCGAAGAGATTATCTTGTATAGCAATAAGCATTTATTAAATAATTGCCTGCCAAAAAATCACTAACAGATCCATTCATAATTCTGACGTCATTTGTTTTTACAACAATGATAATAACAATAATAATCCATATGCAATGGATACCATCTACTTATGGGCGATAGGCATTAATTATGAATATATTTCAATGTTCGCAAATTGAATTTTCAACGTATTCAGCTATTACGTGATATTTGATCGTAGGGTTGTATTTTCACAATTTCGACTAAATTAGCTGAAAAAGTAGCTGAGTCGTCTGGAATTAGCGAAAATCCCAACAATTGATAACATATTCTTTATCCATGTTTTTGTGAAAATTCTTTCATGATTCGATTCTAGGCACGTTTTCGCATTTTTCCCCTTCTCTGCCTCTAGTTACGACCGCCCGTCACGATGCTTACGTGCTCACAGAATATTTTCCGATTGGCAGGTTAAATATATTGAAGAGACATTTAAGCTCCATTAGTTGCGTGGCAGCTTACGGTGTCCGCCTGAAAATAAACGCTACCAGGTTCCATAGTATCATTTTCAGCAAAGCATTTGTTTGCTCTGTAATGATCGAAAACTTGAAATTTGCGTAATTTCTTCTTTACTTTTTTTATATCCAAAACCGAAGCACTTATCTGTACGGTCTCTAAAGAGTCCATCAGAGAAAAGATCAAATATACATATATATATATATATATATATATTTCTGATCAACGCAAGATTCCAAATTCATTTTTTCCGTCTTAACTTAAACATGGCGTGTAAATTCTTAGTTGATAGCGAGATATGAGAAGTTTAGAAATGATCATAACCTCCTTACAATCTGGCTTGTACGCTGCCATACTCATGGCAGGAATGGATGTTAAATATTGTAGAACCCTTTACGAGGATCATAAACAATTTCAGCAAAAAATCATAAAAAAAGCACATGAGACCAGATAAGAGCCAAGAAAAGTTGTAAGCTGGAACCTTCGAAACGTATTGATTTGAAATCAAGTGAACGGCCAAGTATCCGAAGCCCACCCATATGTATAAGTGGCTATGGCAGACAGGCTTTTGCCTGCCGGGAGTTGAAAGTTAATCCTGCATCGAGTATAAGTTTCTCACTTGTTTCAGTTGTAATCACATTTTTTTTTTTTTTTTTTTTTTTTTTGCAAATATTGCGAACACATTCGACACTTTGACTACTACTACTACTGTATACTTGAATTCATGTTATGCGAAAGATAAAGCAAACATAATTAGGGGAATAGAGTTACAAAATAATTATGACTTATGGCAAATTTCTTATTTGTAAGCAGCAGATGTATACGAAAAAAACTTTTTAAAAGGTGTACTTACTTGAATATATATATATATATATATATACATATCTTAATTACATCGTCAATGTGCATCTTCGACCAAACAGAAATTCATAATACACTTAAGTGAAAATTTGAAATATTTTGCTTATTCACCTGTAAAGAGAGAGAGAGAAAAAAAAGTTGTTTTTATTTCAAATAATTAAAACTTTACTTAGCGCTACAGCGATAAGAAACGAATCCATTTGTCTTCCAGCCGACCTTATAAGGCTCATTCGTATGCAAATCGAGGAAAAATATTGTCGTGTGGCTATCCGGCCAGCAATCGTTAAATGCCCTACACACCCACAGAAAATTCATATATGATCTCACTATCCTGAAACCCCTTTCCCATACAGGCTACTTGGACGAGGCTCAAGACCGAATTTTTCGCATCAATCAACTGCGGTGCGTAAATGCTGTTTATTAATCAGGAATTTTTGTCAACAAATTGTAAAAATTGATATGCAAACGTGTCGTAAATATAGCCCGATTGAATATGTAATCAACTAGGCTGGTACTTGAGTCCTAAAGACGTCATTGTACGAAATTCGTCAAAGTATCGCAAAACTTTACGAGGTTAGACAGAAAAGTACCCAGACAGACGGACAGAAAAATTTAAAACGATTCGAAAAATGATTCGGGATTCGGATCGGTATAATGCGAGATTCATTCGTCTATGGTAAATATTTCTGAATGTTACATACATCCGCGCAAGCGTACTGTTTTAAGTATAAAAATAACACGGACCAGCGAAACACGGATTTAGTGGGGATTTGAATGCGATGAAGGCGCAATGAAGGAGGCGAATTTTGAAAATTTATCACCTCAGAAATTGTTAAGGCTTCCCGGTCGGGGTCAAGTTCATAACAAGCTTTCTAGTGGCCATGTTAAGTGTTCGTATTAGGTATATATGGTACGTATTTCAGTGTGTGTGTGTGTGTGTGTGTATTTGTGTTTTTTCTAATATTTACGAATGTCCGAACGGTAATGAGTGGTAACTGACGAATGAACGAACGGACGAAACAACATTTCCCATTGCAGACATCAAACTTTTGTATTTTCGTTTCTTGGGATTGAGTACAAATGTGATCGTAAAGATTGTTTTTTCGCCTATTTGCCCGATGCCTGGCCATGCTTTCTCACTTTATTTGGACTAAGTTATCCCATTTTTCGCATCTCCTTTCACATTAAAAAAAAAGTTTAATTTTTTTATATATCTATAAATAAAATTAAAAGGATTGGGATCACGTTGATCTACTTTCTGGATGCATCATGCTTTCGTGAAGAAGAGTAAGCCTTTGCATGGCAACATGCTGTACAACATGCTTTGATATGTTATGACGAGTGTAGCGGCGTAGACCATTTTATGGTTAGCCTTGAGGGGCTATAACGTAGTTAACTTATTATTTTAATAGTCCCATCTACACCATTTCCATTTTACACTTTATAATAATAATTGTCGCAACTGTGCGAGTTAAATTTCTACTCATTTGGTTTTTTGAAAAACTTTTAAAAGTTTAGATTTTCGCTCTTAGCACTTTTGTTGGAAGTACACAGACATGTCGTGGTAGTTAATGACGGAGGGACGGACATCTTAGCCACCTTAATATTGTAAGATTTTTTAATATGTATATATGTAGGCGTCGTAGATGCATTTGACTTTACTATTTCTAACGATTGATTGAAAATTCCGGGACTTATTGATAATCCGTGACGAGACGTTAGTATAAAATTGAATGATATTTATATATGTAACGATACACTTACGATAATCAGCACATATAGACTGCTCTGCTGAGTAATGTGGCTTTAATTCATCTTAAATTTCTGCACGTAGAAGTTGACATCTGTCGACGATCTTTTTCTGCTCTGACTTTCTTTCAAGTATTTCATGCTTTGCCTATTTTGGGGTTGCTTTGCAACTTTATTGCATTTACCTTAATGCAATTTTACTTTTATTCTATTAATAATAATTAATTCACATATATATAAAGAAATTAATATATTTGCTGACTTGATTATTGTTGAAGAGGCGAAAAATTTGCAATATCAAGGAGGGATAGGCTTGTGTGGTGAAGACATTTTATTTTCGAAAATTTATTGATAAAATCTGGGAATGTGTTTTTCTAACGCAGCATTTTAAAGACCCGTGCCAGGGGAGTGCAAACGTATATCCCTAATCAAGAAGCTATCAATTCGTTTTTCTAAATACACAGGTATACACAGGTATATAATAAATTTAATGCCTCGAAGTATGCCAACAAATGATAGCCTGTATGTGCTTCCCCCGGAGGCAAATGACTATAAAATTTACAATAACATATTGAGTGTAGATTGCCTAATGGCCATAAACGATAGTAATAACTTAAAAAAAAAAAAAAAAAAAAAAAAAAAATAAAAATAAAAATAAACAAAAATTCATATCAATGTAAAGATTTTCAAAAAAAACAAATTACGCAAAACAATTGACATCAATAATATGCAATGCATGTGACAAGAGGGGTTGACTAGGTAACGGTCCAACAATAGCAACGAAAGCATATTGTTAAATAAATATATATGTAACAATCAAATGACAATAGCATACGTAAAATATGCGAGGCGCGGCATGCCGCGCAAATTACAAAAAATTGTAAAATGAATTTTAGAAAAAATTTAAAATAATGAATAAATAAACAAATAAATATATCATATTGGCTAAGCGGGCAGATAAATTCATGCGTGAACGTTGAACAGTGAACGATATGTAAGTCACGTAACAATCGTTAATAGGTTTATAAGTCAATGCTTGAATGATGCTTCAATGATGTTTGATTATCATGGTTATCTGCATTGCAAAGATTTTGTCGAATTATTTTATAGTATTAGTTAAGTAATATTTCACATACATATACGCACATATATATACGCATACACACACAGAATACATATACTCTTCATTTAATAATAACAGTTTGAGCTGAGTGACTATGTTAATTATATTATATGTTACGCTACGTTCAATAAAGCGGATTGAAAACAGAAATAAAAATATCAAAAAAAAAAAAAAAAAAAAAAACAAATCCCTTTCTTTAAATTTTTGATTTTGAACACAACTTTTCAGTTGAATTTTTTTATGTAACACTTTCGCGCACCACAGACAATAGAGATAGAGAGATTAACTAAAAACAAAAAAAAAAAATGCTTTCTAACATTAATTACAATTTTAGATGATTACATTCAGCTAGACGCTCTTTTTCCCTAAAATTTAATTATTATCAACTTGCTGCCGATACAACCACCGAAACTTCTTGGTTATTTTTACTTTTAGTTTTTTTAAACGATTTTTCTCATTTAATCGATAACAGCAAGGCAAATGTAACGAAAGCAAGCATATAGAGAAAGTATTCAATGTTGAGAAGCTAAATCGGCCGCTCCGTTCAAGCGTGACTAATAGTAATGTGCTTAGTTAGTTAATCGTTATATCGTTATCTTATAGTTCCGTAAGCACAATATTTTTTTTATTTTTTTTTTTACATTATTTTAACCGCTAATAACTCGAATCAAATCGAATGTCAAATTAATTGTAAAATGTTGTTATGCTTTTAGTTTAATACGTGCAATAATATCAACACAATGCAACAAATAGCCCATGCAATATCAAGGCTAAGGACCAATGATGATCATATGTTGGAACTTTCAAATCATTTTTTATAACAAGCAAAGCAAAAAAATATAGAAAAAAAAAACAAACAAAACAATATTTAATAAAATATTTTATTTATTAAACGCAAAGAGCATAACAAACTTTTTATCTTAGTCAACTTCCTGAAAAAGCTATTTGACAATTTACGCGGCCGCAAGTCGTCTATCGTTTTGGTCCCACGCACTGATTAAGTTTGGATTATACTGTTGCATGTTGCATGTTGCATGCATGCAAGTGAACACATGGTACACCGTACAATGTGACCGGAAATATTGCTTAGAACATCGTATTATCCGACACTGTTGCCGATCGTGACAAACATTAAGTATTTGTGAATGTAGTCGAAACCTATTGCGTTCTTCATAACGACAACGTCATTCTTTTGCGTTCAATCACCAGGAAAATAATATCAAATTTCCCGGTCCATCTGTCACAGAAACGACAAGCGGTAATTAAATAAAACTCAAAATCAATGAATCATTGGAATGTGTGTGCGGCAAAGTAAAGTACATACAGCTATCAAAATCGATTTAAGAGAATTATACGTATAATGGGGGAGGTTAAATACGTTGAAAGACTTAATTTGATAAGAAATATTTTCGTAAGCAAAGGCAAAGTGCGTGTGAAGAGAAATTCGAATTTAATTAGCAAAGACACCTACCATATCTGTTAATAGAACTCAGTTAAGGCCTGAATACGCCTCTGCTAAATAATTAAAATTAAAATATAGTTGGAGTTAAAAGCCTAGTCCGTCCATATTAAATAACGTAGAAGATTTTTGTGGACATCTACATGAAAATACCATTCAAATAAACTAAACAAATTCAAATCCTGTTTATGGGAATTAGTTTTAACAATTTTTTGAAACTTGTTATGTTAGCGAAAAATGGATTTGGGAGAAAATCCAAATTTGAGTCTCTTGTGCGGTCACATTAGAGAAATGTCACTTATTATATTCACGTCTGTCACGTGCATCTAGGGTTAGACGTATATTATTCTATTTCTATTTCTAATCCTACTGCGACTGCGACTGCGTCCGCGTCAGCTGTAGTTTTCGCACATTTTGAGCATATTGCATATTTAAATGGATCCGGAGAACGGTTTAACATATTTAAAGGAATCTGGAGCATGGAATCGGAAAATTTGATACCGATATAGTTGACATAATTCACTACAATCAATAATGTTCGTGAACATTTCGCTCCGTACAGTGGAGCAGTTGGACGCAAAGCGGTCCCTAGGTGCAGCGCAGTCGCTCTCTGATAATAATTATGGTAAAAATAATTTTTAGTTGTAATATTAGGAGGTTGCAAACAACTTGTATAGATACAAAAAAGTGGAAATATGGTCAAAATATTTGCAACCTCTTAATTTATTGATTTTTTTCACCCGCAAATGGAGAACTTATTAATTCAGGTAAAACGATAAATTGTACTTTAATCGAGGAAAAGTTCATAATGCGTTTTCATCACGTCCGCTTCTCCATTTGAAATGAAATTTTTAGATCGCGGGAAACCATCAAATTATTATTTACGCTCTGCTAATTTAGCAAAGGATCTCCTTGTCACGAATTTTTTCATTCATTTCCATTCCCTCGTAAGGCAAATATATCCATCTTATGGCGTTTAATTGAAATATACATACTTCCTTATCTTCATGACAGATACGAAACGTCAAATATATTATACATGTTTAAGTGGAGGTTCAAGCGCATTTATGTATTAGACGTCGTGAACGCTTGCGTTGTTTACGTTAACTTATTCCTTGAATATTATTTTTTATGAAAATTCATTCGTTCATAAATTGCCTCATATATTATATATACATATATATATATATATTGAAACTGTCGATGTTATAATTATAGTCTTAAATAATAATAAGTATGATATGATATTGCAAACCGATTGTATGATTATAATAAGTAATGTAACATGCTTAGCATATGTCATCCCCATGATTGTTTCCCTTGCCTAACCCATTGGATTTATGTTTCGTTACATATTGAAAACTGTAGATAAAAAGCGAACATGCGAACGTTTTTATGCACTTGTGCAAATATTCATACATATGCTAGCATACGTGATAGATTAGTATGCATATGTTTACTAATTTGCAAAAGCATTCATGCTACAAGCTACAATGTTTTACGATGACGCTTTAAAAAGAAAAAAAAACAAAAAAAAAACAAAAAACCAGAAAAAAAAGTATAGTAGCCAGCGAGTACCAGGTAAACGGATGAACCAACAAACTGTGCCTGCCAGGTTTATAAATAATTTTTTTTTTTTTTAGGTTTTTTTCGTTGGTCATTAACATTATTTGACACCATTTGATGTTGACTGCCAATATTTATGCTATTGCGAAAATAACTTATTAAGCTCGACTGCGTGTTGCTTACCGTCCACGCCAAACCAACATATATGCGAGTCAAGGTCACTGGCTCAATGTGCGTGAGACTTGTACTGTTTTCTTTATATTAAATGCAATGTAAATCCACTGGCGAAGGTATATTCTTGTTATGAGTGTTAGTACGCCAATAGCTATCGATAACAACAAACCTTAAAATGCATTTAATTGTATTCAAATAACAAATTCATTGAACCTAATCTAATCTAAACGTATAGCAAGCTGATCCTTTCACATACTCATCTTCTTCATGACTCTAAATCTCTCTCGGGATAATGCATTTGCATTTACGATCTTTATAAGCTAAATAATGATATCATCGGCAAAAGTCTTCTTTATAAGTGAAGAGAAGGCGCGCGCCAAGCCTAAATGTACAAATCGAAAGTTAGTAGATTCAGAACCAAAATGCGTATCGAAATGAGGACATTTCAGTTTCTTCCATTAACAGAAATTTTCAAAATTCGGAACACCAAAATTGCCTAAATCTTAAGCCGACCAAGAATTATTTGTTGTTGTAATCGCTTGAGTTTGCCTTCATACTGCTTATACTGAATGTAACGGAATATGAATTAGGGGCAGAAATATTCATAAATGGCATATAAATTATATTGGAATAGTCAGTAATAAACTCTACAATAAACATTTGTAGGCTTTGCCTAGAATTATCCAGCGTACACAGCGTATATATCGATGGTGGGCACAAAAGAATTAGAATGCTGTTTAACGAGGACTTCGTGCGGACACATGAACTCATTCAGCCGATATCTAATTCTTAAGAGAGTGAATGGAGAAACCACTTGAAGTCAGACTCTGTTTATCTTGTCAAAACTTGAGTTTTCCTTTGGGGGTAAACAGAGATGCAATAAGGAAAAATTTAATCCATAGAATACGTTCAGGCGCTAACAAATATATGACAATTCTAATATACTTTAGTGGTAAACATAAAAATATTTTTTGTCAAAGGATTTCAAGTTTACAAAATTTTTCCAATTTATTATAGCAAAGAGCATATACTTGATCCAGACGAATGCTTACTCCACTTACTCCATATTTCTGGATATTGTTGAGAACAGAAAAAAAAAAAGAAAAGGTAAAAGCGATACTGGCCGACCGTTAGGCACAATATGTTGATGATGTCGTGAAATTGTTCTACAAATTACACGCCATGTTTTACTTAACTTATGATGGAGAGGTTTAAAATAGAGCAGAGAGCATTTGCTGAACCTGTACCCGTTTACCGACAAATCGCAAGCTTAATGAGGTAATGGTTCAATATTCAAAAAAAAAAAAAAAAGATAAAAGTTACTCTACAGCTTAGATTGCATAGTCAAATGTCCAGTGAAATTCTTTATTTCTCATAGCGTCCCCTTCAGATCCCCCTAACGACCTCTTTGATAAGCACACGAAACTTAGGCCTTGTTCTCTGTCCATGTTATTATCTTACAGCCAATTAAGTGCCACCGCTATTATATGAGACTCGAACAAAATTTTACGTACCAATTGAGTTAAATGTCTAAATATACATATGTACATATACAATCAACGTTTGAAATTTCACGTACACGTTGTATTCGCATACAACACACTTTGAAGCCAGGCTTTTAAACAATTCGGTTAACCCGAAATATGTTAAAATTTTGTTTGCAATTTTATTTAAGACTACATGCATGCATGCATACATATCTCTATCTCTCTCTCTCTCTCTCTCTTTCTCTCTCCCTCTCTCTCTCTCTCTATCTCTCTATACTTAAATTTATATTACAAAACACTAGTAAAAATGTATGCCTTTATGCCTGAAATTATTATTGTATGTGTGTGTGTGTGTAAAAGTGATTATTTATTTATTTATTTTTTTTTCCTTCTTTAATACCATTAATCTTGTTTGCGTAATTACGGCATACAACTGACTCCCACTGAACTAAGCCATAGCATAGTCCCGCTTAGCTAAGGTAAAGTAAATTTGTGTTGTGTTGTGTTGTGTTGTGTTGTGTTAATATCTCGTTCACATAATTTCGCGCACTTTACTATATATAGTGTAAACATGAAACATAAATAAATAGCTTATTATGTATTGCATATGAATACTTACATATATGCTTACTTATATAAATATATAAAGAAAGAAGGCCTAATTTATAATATGTTGAAGGTGACAATAATGATGGAGTAAAACGAAAGCATGCTCGCATAGATATACTCGCGCTCCACAAGGCGGGATGTAGTAACTTCTTTTCTCCATAGCATTTAGACATGATTTGTATGCGTATTAGCAGTGGCAATTCAACTGGAAGCGGTTGGCTTTTGCCCGTCGGATTAAGTCTTACCAACAACAGTAAAAGCTGCGATGCAACGATCTCTTCTGTCTATCAACGCACCCGATACAGAAGCACGTCGTTTAGCGCGAGTTCGATCTGACCTATATCCGGCGACTCGCCATAAAGGGCTCTTCGTATCCATATTATCAAGAGAAACTTTCGAGTCGGGGTTCGTGACAGTGATTACTGCCGATCACTTCTTATACACTTTTTTGCACTCGAACGTAAAGTCACGAAAAGAAAAGAAATAGACCTGACTAGGGGAACCAGTGAATTTGAGCATTACTTAAGATCATGTATGTAATTAATTGTTTCTCCTCTTCCTCTCTCACTCTCCCTCCCTCTATCTCTCTCTTTCAATATAATAATTACAGATACGCCTCTAGCGATATAAGGACTTGTGCCAGATGGATTCATGGTTACTCTTGAATAATTCTTGATCAATGACATCTGTCTCTCTGAGGTGTAGCTATTTGAACTAACGTTGAACGTAATTTTGAGTAAATTTTGTCCTCTGGCGAAAAGGCAAATTCTCTTGAAAACGGATCGGATCTAATCTGAAGCTTTTATTACAACCACATAAACATGTTATATCAAATTTCTAATTTTTATTATTTCTCAATAAAAATCCATCAAAAGTTGTACTTTGGCATACAAAATCAATGTGCAAAATTTGGATAAAAAAGGGAGGGGACCATCATTAACTCTCCTCTATATGCTAGTTCCTACAGCGGCTGTGCCTTTATAAAATTGAATAAATCCTCATTTTTGGTATTTTACGACAAAAGTTGGTTCAAAATATGGATTTGAAGTCTTAATTCACTATATTAAGTATGGACAATATGAGACGCCGTATAAGGGTAACAATCTAAGAACTACGCCTTCAGATAGCAATAAATTATAATTTTTGATGACAAAGATAGGCGTAGAGTACTAAATTTGCTGGCATATAAATTTAAACTTGATTTAGATTTGGACTATGTTCGTTCAGATGTTACCAAATATATCGACTTTCATCGCAGCTAAACCCTTACGTGGAAAAATGGCATAGTTCTTGGTAGTTTATGTCGAAGCTTCATGAAGAATTTTATTAAACGACATTGTGTAGGGTATTGAAAATTGGTTTTGTTCGACAATTATTTCTCAACTTGTTTTCCCTACGATTTAGTAAAATAACTTTTCGGCCGATACTGTTATCACGTCCATATTGATGGTTAAGCATTCCATACGATACCGTTAAATTTGTTTTAAAAAAGTTCCAAGTCAATTGCTGTATTATGTCGTCAGTCCATGTCTCCTCATTTATTGATGACAAAAAAATTTATTAAAAAAAATTTCAAAATATTTCAAGGGTTAAAAAAAAAAAAAAATTTATGCGGAAATTTTAATCAAAAATAACACTTAATTATAATTTTATTTGCAGACGTGTATCGTGTTGTTTTTACGTTAAGGTAACACGGTAGACATGACATCAAGTTATTACAATCATGTTAAAGCTGTTTGTAATTTTCTCCTAATTGGTAATTGGGTCGTGGCATCATTTTTGTTTTGGTTTCCTTTTCACCATTTCGATGCAATCAAATGAAAGTGTTGACCTTTAAAGTGTTACATAAGCAGTAAAATGATGATGATCAGTTTACAGCAGTAATAACATGCATTTAAACCAATAATTAATAACATGTTTTGGATGAATTTAAGAAAACGAATTTTTTTAACAGGTTCCGCAAAGCCAAAGATAACTTTTAACGAATAAAGTATACATTAAGAGAGTAAATAAGCCATACATTATTTAACCCTTTCAATGTACGATATATATATAGAAGATATTCGTTCGTATCGTTAAATTAATATACAAAAGTATTGAAGAACGGCATCAAAGTCGTATTGACATCATTTATTTAGTCGATGATATAGAACGTGGTATAGAAGAATATTGAAGGCAACGTTTTGACAGATAGGATAGGAGTGGTGAGCAGCCCTTGTCAAAAGATGGACTCAATTAGTTGTTTGTTCCAAAAAAAAAAAAAAAAAAAAAAAAAAAAAACTATATTTATTGCCATTAAGTCAAACGTAAATCCCGTCGTAAACATTAAGATCATCTTATGCATTAACGTGGTTTAACGCTCACACTCTGCAGTTGTGTCCGCGTAATTGAGTTAGCTCAAGTCTAGTTAACAAGGCGAAGAAACTAAAGCATATGTAACCTGAATGAATAAAAATAAAATATTGCGCTTCTAACAAATGCATTTATAGCACTATAGTGATCAAGAAGTAGTAACACTTGCTTGCCTCTGCTTATAAGCTATGTATTCGGGGAAACGTATCTATTACCTTGAGAGGCTTATAATAATAGATTGATGCATAATTATTAGGCATAAATTTATGAATGCAAATATTCGATGAATATTAGGTTATAAAAATTGCGTCTCGCTAATCATACTTATATTCGTTATATTATGCTGTACGAAAGGCTGTGAGAAAGGACGGAAAGCGATCTCAGCGAACTTTTCAGTGAGAGCACCATCAGCGAAAGTTGACCCAGTGAATGGTTTGCTCAATTTCAAATCTGGCGACATTTACCTTGGAAGATAAGTCGGGAAGAGGTCGACCATGGGATTTCGACGACCAGATGCTTTAGGCAGCCGTGCAAGGGAGTGCAAGCTTAATAATGCGAATACTGGCCGACAACTTGACTGTGAACCATTCAACCACGCTTCAGATTAATCATTTTTAAAATCTCACTATTGAATATTTATTTATGTTTCCTTTTTCATAATAAATAGTTCGTTCGAGAACGCTTGATAATATCGTCGAACAACGCCTGACAATTATGCATCAATCTCTTGCTATTTATTACTTTTTGTTTCTTTTCTCATTCTCTTGGCCTGTGAGCGAACTAACCATTGCGAGCTGTCGGTGGCCATTAATTAAATTGTTTCTAAAGAGACGCATATTCGATGCAAAACCTTCATTCATATCGATAAGATTGCCTTAAGCAATTGCAAAAATTTATTTTTAATTGCATAGTAAGTAAATATTAATGTTAAAAATATTGTAACTGATTGGAATATAATGACAGTCAGCTTAATAAAGACCAAAAAAAATATCATTTTCAATTTTCATATTATTTTAGATGAATGCATGAAATAGTTACGGGACAAATTCTTGAAAGATTTTGTCGATCAATGCTTTGGCATATAAAAATCAAAAGTTTCCCATGGAAATGCGTAAGAAAATTGATTGGTTTTTGAATATGCTCCTGATATCTATCGATTTGCAAATTTTAAAAAATTATTCCTAACTAACTACTTAATTATATCCAACTATCTTATGAATGATGTCCACGAAACATTACTGGCCTATAATGACCGTTAGTCAGCTGAAATGTCATCTTTCAAATACCCAGGACGACGACATAATGTGATGCATGTGAGCTTTATGCTACGCGATAGACAGATTCGAATAATGCCTTGATCATTAGGCAAACGCACTAAGCGATGCGACCTACTACTGTTGTACAGTTGGCGACACTTGACGACATATAGCTCTTAATACTTTTTTCCCAAGCAATAAGCCTGCTTTGATGAGAAAAGATTCTAAGAATAATTTTCGTAACATTTCAATACTTAACAGCTATCGATGGAATAGCATTGTATAGTATCAAGTAAAGTCATGATTAATTTGTTTTCTTGCTGGGAGGACAACTGGTTCTGGTTAAGATAAAATTTACCGATAAAATTTAGCGGTAAATCAATTCAATATTGGTATGCACGGTTAAGAAATAAATTTACATAAATAATTTTTCATTTTGATTTTTTGTGTTTTATTAACCTTTGTAATCTAACATCGAACCTGTTGGAGTTGCGTAGTAAGTCTATTCACTACTACTCATAATGGTTAACCAGCAATTTTGTTTTTTTTTTTTTTGGTCTGTCTTTTGCTTTGATTTGGCTGCAGAAACTATGTAACAAAAGATGCTTCGCTAACCAAAAGAGACAGTTACAGGCGGTCGGTCTTAAAGAAAGCACGTTATGCATTTTATTAATTTTGTAGTAACTGCTGAAAGTGAAATATAAAATACAATTTTTTTTTTTGGGTTTTTTAAATTATAATTATAATAATTATTAAACAAAATTACGCCTTCATTTCAGTGGTATAATTAAAGTGAAATAATATTGAAAAAGCAAAAAAAAATATATTATACAAAATTAATTTAATAAATTTTTTCAATTAATAAATTCTAATAAAACAAAAAGTCAACGAAAAGTTTATAACAGTTTAATAAGTTAAATCTTTGAAAAACAAAATAAATAAATAAAAAATTACTAATCGAATAAAAAGGCGAGAATGACTGTTTTGAACCGGTCACTTAATTCTAACTCTTTTTAATAACAATAAAAAATTGATGCACTCTCCGCAACCAAAGGTAAAGGCAATAGTCTCATGAATCCTTATACCTATCACAAAACCGTGAATGTGACATCAATCACGTGTACAAATATGCGTCCGAATGGACATACATTCGATTCGCGCGAACAGTAGTGTTAATTTACACAATTCTGCCTGTCTGTCTCTCTGTCCATAGTATATAGATATTCTTTTAATAAGGACTACCATTTTAAAACTTGATAACCATTTTAAATGTGGAAAATCAGCTATGCCGGGCCAAGGCTTAGTTCATTGTTACCATTATATGCCATAGATAAAGCGTAGATGAGCGTATCCGCCTGAGTAGGTAAGAGTCTCGACTAGCAACTCAGTGGTCGTGGGTTCATATCTCAAGTGCGGTAGAGTTTTCAATAAAGTCGAAAGCCTTAGATGCTTTAAGTGCTTTAAGACCTTAGTCTTACTATTTATTCTCTGGATAAATTAATAATAAGACTAATAATAATAATAATAAAGCTAAGCGTATCTATATTTTTCAATTAAGTTACCTAAAAAGCGTTGGCCACATGTATGTAAATTAATATATACAATATATATACAATACACGATTCGTATATCACATAAATCCATTCGTTCTATTTTTCAACCAACTATCTCACACACTCACAAACATGTAAAGGAAAGTAAATATAACTAATTATTTCCTTACATTCTCCAATTTGATTTGATTTGGATTAAGACGGACAAATCAATCGGCCCAATACGTTTAACTATATTATTGCACTAAACAAGTAAGAAAATTCGTTCTATAGTCAATCGTTGGCATTCACGATCTCAGTAATCAGTAAGCGTATAGTAAGCGCCCAATTCTGCAGTAAATGTTTCAATATTGTCCTGCCGCGACTTATACTGTAGATACGTTCTCGGAAAAATCGTGCAAAACGAAACACGAATTTCATACGATAGAGGGGGATGTGTTCAATTAATCTGTCAACTGTGGAAAACGAAACACGAATTTCATACAACAGAGAAGAATGTGCTCAATTAATCTCTCAATCGTGCAAATCGATCTAAAGAAGAGAAAGTAATATTAGACATATATTTGCTCTAATCGTGTAAAATGAGATAAGGATTAAAGAGAACAAAAGATGATTGGGGCATCAAGTTGAATATTATGCCGATGGTGTTTTTTTTTTTTTTTTTTTTAGAGTTTTCAAACTATCCCTTGCTCACTACACTCATGCAGTAAATAGAATTTGTTGGTTTTCTTTTAGAGAGCTAAACACACTGAGCCCCTGATATTTTATCGAATTAGAATCTCAAGTAATTTTTTCTGTGTATTGTCATCTGTACAAAGTACTAGGGCTACTATATCTACTAAGTTGTATCGATTATAGTCAAGTGGAAAGTGGAAAGTTTAGCGATTACAGTAATAACGTTTGCAGACGGACCACGCCCACTTTTAAATCTGATGCGTAGTCATCACCTAATTTTCAGGTTTTTTTTTTTTATTTTCATAGCTCGTACGCTCATAAGAATTTCGACAAGCGATCGTGCATCTGCCCATCCGCTTTAGTTAATCGAATCAGCCCCGTACTCTGATCAGGAGCACATTTCTACTTTGTTTGTTCTTTGAATGTGTATTTCTTGATATCATGACTGCAATGTCGAATCATTATTACCAAAAATATGTGATGGCCGCAACCAATTGATTAGTGTCTTAACGATGAAAAATGTCGTCTTCTTTCTGTTCAAAATGCATTTTTCTCTCGTTAAAACGTTACATTCGGGTAAGATCGGTCTGCTTGAAATGTTCAGGTGGTGCTCCTTGTGAATAATGATTAGGTAGATAACCACAAAAAATCAATAATAGGAGGAGTAATGCTTAAAAATATCGCGTGCGATTTTTTTTTTTTTTTTTGTATAAATTGACTTTTGTTAAAAGATTAGCAGAATTTTATCCCCACTTTTGTAATTGCCCACCTACTGTCATTTCGAGCTTTGTGTTGGGGAGCTATCAGAGAAGTAGGTGTATGTAGTCAGAATATATTGCATAGTAAATCTATATATCAAATGATTATTTTGGACTAATTTTCATTATGAAAGACTAAAGACTAGACTGCAGTGGCATATGGTGGCGTATTGTTTATAGCAATCCCACTCCAACCAAATTTTCCCAACTCGTTCAGTATGTCAAAATATCAGTTATCATCGGGTTTTTTTCATATCATTTGACGATTAAAATATATGAGTTGTCAAATTTGAATATAATATTTCGGTTGGACATAAGGACAGACATTAAATGGATACGAAAGAGATGCTTGAGTCAATTCAGAAAATGAATCTGCATCGCTTAATATAATAAAATATGGTTGTATCTTAGATCGATCTGGGGGGAGGCTGCGTGCACAAACCACTGCGAGTGGTAAATAAATTCACTACAAAGTAATGGCTCACTCAGTTATAGTTAAGATCAAGTGTCTTAATAATTACTTACGACTGGCTCGTCTACGATATTTATTTCCAAGAATGAATGAAGGTTCGTTGACATCGCTTTTCGCATATCGCTTATGTAGAAAGTATTTCTCCGTTTTGATAAAGCATTTTTTTGTAAGCAAGAAGAACTCTTCCCTAAAAGCATCATAATGTTTGGTTAAGAAAATTACCGGAACAGTCGGAATGCGATCAATTTTCAAAATATAGACTTTTTATATGATGGAAAGCGTCTGATTCGATTTGAATTGAAAAGCTTGCGGGGATATCAGAGAATTATAACATTATCGGATTTAAACTCAGTGCAGTCTATGTGGTGGTATGTGGTGTATAACGTATAATGAAATCTTAGCAACGTTTAAGCAACAAAAAGCAAAAAATGTTATTTCTTAATACTTTTCGATTTTTGCTTTTTTAATTGTACAATAATTTTATTATAAAAATATGAGAAAGAAAAAAAATTGAAAATATTTTTTTGGTAAATATTTTTACGATTAAAAACCAAACTACCAACATGGATAATACATACGATATATATATATATATATACATATTATATATATATATACTATTTATCGATATGTATATATATACATATATATATATAATTTACTTTTATGACCTAATTTTTGTATGAAAACTAAAAACTATTAAAAAAAAAAAAAAAAAAACCGCAACACACTAACAAAAGAAAACTATGTAAACGATTGCCGAGGTTTACCACTAAACTAAGCGAGCTCTAAACGTCTAAAAAAAAATTGTGAATGTTGCAACATCTTCATGGACGGCCAGACTCTCTATCTCTATTATAACAACAAAAGCAGCGTGAAACTAGTTAAAGAAAAATGCGCCTGGAATTGCAAAAGCATGCGGTAACAACTAAAAACTAATTTTTCTATCGTGGTCTGTTGAGAATCGCAGCCAATCAAACCAAACCAAACCAACTAAACGAACTAAGCCAACCAGCGCATATAACACCAAAGCGCAACTCTCGCGCTACTTTGTTTATTTATTTATTCGCTAAGAAAACGAAAAGCGCAAAAAATTCAGCGATTTGCCACGACGTGTTTATTCATCTGCAATTTCTTGTTGGAATTTGATGAAAAGAAGAAGAAAAAGAAGAGAAAAAAAAAATAAATAAAAAAATAAATACAAAAACAATTGGAATCCTGTTTATGACCGAGTACGAGCTATACCACCAAATATATACCGCATTCATGTATTTAAAATCTTAAGTATTAAGGCTCTAGCAAGCACTTTCCACAACAGCAACAGCAACAGTAATTGCAGCAGCAGCAGCAACAACAACAACAACAATAATAATAATAACAATAACAATTGCGATGCATAAAAATGTAAGGCAATGTTTTATTTATGTATATCTTTATAAAAAAACGTAACAATATACCGGCTTTTCAGCCGCAAATGGAACCTTTAAAAGAATACTCAATACGAAATTCCCGATTTTTATACACCTTTTGACTGTCATTAAGTCATATGAAGAAAAGTCTAAAGTGGATTTTTTTTTTTCAAAAAAATTTGTTGTAACCTATGAGGTGCGGTATATTTCATATCAATGGACAATGGACTTCAAATTTTAACGAGATTTTGTTTTTGTTTTTTACGTTCTCATCATCTATGAAACTTATATCAAAGACATCGCTGAGCGATATTTTTTAAAGTTTCTGCACATAACGCTAGTAATACTTGCAGCTTAAAACGCGTAAAAAAGTTATATGCAGTTAAGGTCGAATCTTGTTTACCCACCAACGTGCATTTCGCGGTATCAATAATAATCTTATCCTTTATAATATATGGTGGGTGTGGTCGTCGACACTGGATATACATTCATTTTTGGAATAAAAAAAATCTCACGATACTCTTTCTACTGCAGTAAAAAAATTGAAAAAAAAAAAACTAAATTAACTGGAAGTGGGCGCGGTTCCATCTTTCCGAATTAAAAGCCAATGAATGTATATTCATTTTTAGAATTCATAAAATAATTTTCAACATTATGTTCTTTCTATTTCTCGCTAAGTAATAAAGAATAAAACGTCAATAACTGGGATCATCAACAATTTTGTATGGGTGCGGTCGATATTTGCCAATTCGAAACATAAGTAATAGGGTTGCGAAAGAAATAACTTTGGAAGAGTGCAGCCTTCTATTATCCATAATTTTGCGAATACTGAGGGAAAACTGGAAAGTTGTTACTGAGATTGTGGGTGTGTCCTTAGATCGATTGCAGTCATTTTGAATAGCGACCTGTGTACAAGAAGTTTCATTATTTTGTCAATTTTTGCGAACGAAAGGAGACTAACCGGAGTCGATTCAGAACTTTACTCTGTTTAAGGATATGCACGCATATATATATTTATATGGTCTGTGCAGCTTCCTTTTGGGCTGTTGTTGCAAACATTATGCCAAAATAGATAGACTCCCATTCCAACTACCGTTGGTGGTTATAATAAACGGCTACATTTAAATTAAAATTTTTGCTGGCAATGCCGATTTGATTAAATAATTTCTAATATCCAATAATTTCTAATTACCAATGTGTAAAATTGAGACAACATATGAGTTACGCTCTCCCGAAAATTGATTAAAATAATTGTTTTAATCGATTCATATTCCGTTTCTGTACCTCTGCGTATTTGATAAAAAAAAATAAAAATAAAAAAAAAAAATAAACCGAAAATTATATTATTTGCGAAATCAGGAACGTGAACACAGAAACAGTAAGTAATATAATGTCAAGTCTTAAGTTATTACAATTTTTAAGCTAAAGGCACGAAATCAGTTACCATAACAGTTCAGGTGTAATGAACTCAAATAAACAGATTTTAATGTAAACAAGAAAACACTTACAAATTAGTTGCAGTTTATAAACAATAATTATGATCTTAAGTTATAATTTTATCGAATTTCTCGATTTAATTTACCATAAAAATCTCTTCACAATGAAAAAATGATAAAAACATTAACATATATTGCGTTATATTAACAAACTAAATATGCTAAGCTATGTACAAATCTTTTCCATCTTATCCAACAATTATATATATATATTGTACACTTCACTCACTTGTTCGTAAAGCGAAGAATGTGTGGGTGTGTGTGTGTGTGTGTGTGTGTGCATGAATGTGAATGTAAGCAAAGCTTAGATAAACATTGCATTAAATTAACAAATTGTTTGTTGAACGTTTACATAATTTTTATGTTGTATAGTTTTGCCGACTATTTTAACTGATGATTGATTGATATATGTTTACTTAATCGGGAATCAATCGTTTTTTTTTTTTTTTTGCTGAGAACTCCATTATCTTGAAAAAGATCAAGTTCGGAAAAATGTACAGACATTTTTGTAACAAAAAGTCAATGTCAACATAACTTGTTGCTTGCATAAGTTAATGCATGGAATTATTAATTAATATAGAGAATGACTTATCAAGCTCAGGTTACAGTGTTTTTGAGAGACAGTTATCTTTTCTTTTTTTTTTTTTTTTTTTTTTTTGTAACTTTGCACACTTTCGACGAACAACAGTTGTTTGTAAAGTAAATTAAAAATTGTTTATTCAACTATTGGGTCTTGGGTGCACGTCTAAAGGCAGCGTTCATCGCGGAGAAACCCATGACATCGATTCATAAGCTCATGGGCCAATGATGTCCGTGTGTACGAAATTCAAAATGCCGCACACAAATTTACTGCGCTGAGTTTAGAATTCTTTTGTACCCATCACCGAAAGATGCCGGAGTATATTCATTTTGTCGAAACGTTTGCAACGCCCCATTAAGGCAGCATCAGAGACGCCATAAAGTATATATACATATATATATATATATATATCTATATTCTTGATCAGCATTAAATTCTAAATCGATTTAAGCATTTTCGTCGGTCCGTCTGTCCGTCTGTGTCCATGTGTGCAAAGTCTGTTGTAAACGTTCTCCATTTTATTATTAGAAGTTCTTGCACGCAGGTTGGTATTGAAAATGGGCCAAATTGGCCGCAGGACACGCCTATAATGCTACGTAAAATAAGGATACCTTGGTTTTTCAAAAGGAATAAGCAAATGGCTTTTTGCTCATTACTCATCGACTACAGCAGATAGACCTATAAAAATTTCAACATATATTCTATGGACGACACTGTGGTACATGCATAAAAATGTGACACTTTTACCACGTCTACCCAATATTATAGTACATCATACCTTTATATCAATTATTGGCCAGTTTCAAATTCGGAATAAACCTACACATGCCTATCTGCTCCTATGTCCATCCGTCCGTCTACCCAACTGTGTAGTGTCTGCGGTAAACATTCTCTTGTTGACGCAATCAGTTGGACGGACATGTCTAAAAAGCCGACATATTTATTTTGCATATATCTGCGTCAAAATGGATTAAGTCTGAAATGAATAGAGTGAACACGTGATCTGGTGGTTGAATTTTTCCTTAATAATATCAGCGATATGGGTATCACTTCAAGAAACTTGTGTGGTGGGTGTGCGAGATTCAGTCCCTGTCGAACATAATTTTCTTACATCTTTTTTTTTATTTTTTTTTTTTTTTTTTATTTTCCCCTCCACGCAATGCAATTTAAAGGTTACAAAATGCTTTCGTTATTTATTGCATCGATTAGTGGTGTAAAAAGTCAAATAAATAAATCAAAATTTCTTTTACGTTTGCCGATGGAAGACATGCTACACGCAATTCGCAAAACATTTGGTTACTTACACATACAAAGATTTGATTAATTAAAGCTATTTATGACGTTATAAAGCGAAGAAAGAAAAGGAAAATGAAATTCGCTTTAGTTCACAAATCATGGATGTCCGTCATATCAACAATAATACAAAATTTCATTTGTTCATTGTGTCGCATATTTTTATTTTCTTCTCGCCAATGGAGGGAGAAGGAAGGGGCTTTGCAATTCTTTGCACTTCTATCAAATCCGGCTTCGTTTTGTAATTTATTAAAAATAACATTACGGAAATCCCAAATCCAGTTCACACCAGCTAAGTAATTTTCCCTAAAGAGGGCACAACTAAATACATATTCGCAGGTTGCGTCATACAGTTGCCGGCCGATGAAAACGATTAGCGGATAAGCAGACAGGAATTAAAAATGTAGCCATGAATTTGGGTATAGTAATATGTTTGGAAAAACGCATATATATATATATATATATCTATATATAGAGTATTTGTGGAAGGAAGAGGTAGTTAGTAGAAAAAGAATATTTGAGCTGAGCTGTCGAAGGTATTGATAAAAAAGGAATTAAAAGAATTGTGGAGCGTGTTTCTCTTGAATAGAATATCCGCGATTCAGTGATACGGACTGTATCCTAGAAACAACTTTAGGAAGGTTTTCGAGCACATGACCACCCAGCCATGGTTTGCACAGCACTTTAAGCTTTCTATTCCGTTTTTTCGGTCGGATGATGAATGCATGAGATTACTAAACAGCACACAGGAGGTACGACAAATAAATTGGGCATGACACCTAATGCATGATTTCACCGGATTTTATCGGATATTAGATATATTCAATATACTGATTGTCGTTTATTTTAAATTTTATTCAATTTAATGAAAATAATTTCAATAAATGAGGAAAATATTATCGCTTTGACCCCTATGTGCTTATCGAACAAAGAAAAATTTTAAAGTTAATTAGAAGTCCTTTGTTTTTGCTTGAAGCGTACGCTATATTAAGTTTATACGGACGTATATAACGCTCAGAAGGGCTTAAGGTAGACTCCTTCTTTATAGGAAAATGATTCTGATTCGATCGATATAGCAGAGAATGGGTTCATCTAAAGCTTTCATCTAAAGCTTGCTTGTAGATATCCATGCAAAGTTACCGTAAATTACGTAGAATATAAATTTCATATTCGATCAAATAAGTTATCCTTCGAACATGTTTTCAAATTATTTTGCGAGTATGTATTTAGAATGCACGCAAAGTGCTTGGAAAACTATTTCCTGTTTGTCTACATAATAATCGCATGCAGTCAAATTGTTTGATTCTTTGTTAAGCCCATCGCCGAAGGATGACGGGTATATTCATTTACTCGAAACGTTTGCAACGCCCAGAAGCATGCTTCAGAGGCCAGCCACAAAGTATCAGCATGAAATTCTGAATCCATTTACGCATGTCCATCTGTCCGTCCGTATGTTGGTTGTTGCCCTGACATTGCCCTGGCCGCAAAAATAAAGCCATAAAATTCGTATTTAGCAGAAATACTGAAAACTCTTGCACGCAGCTTGGTATTGCAAATGAGCTAAATCGGCGGAGGCACAGATCGACAGTAAAACGAAGTCACCTTTGTTTGGTCTTTGCAAACATTTGGACGTATGTTCTACGGGGATATGCTATAGGACCTTTATTAAAATGGAAAAAATCTCAGCCACGCCTACCTAATTTTATAGTGTGTCGGTTCGAAAATCCCATATAGCGACAAAATGCTTGACCAAACTTCAAATTTGGAATGTACCTAAGCGTGTCTGTCTATCCGTCTGTCCAAGTAACTGTAGTATCTGTGTTAAACATTCTCTTGTTCAAATGTGCAAAATCATTTGAAATTACGCTAGAATTTTGAAAGTAAACACGCCTACAACGCCCGCACGTCTATGTAACGCAAACTGTGATCACCTTTGCTTTCCGTATTTTTTGCTTATCACTCATAATGTACAACCAACATACGTATGCCATATAAATGTCCATTTTTATTCTAAAAATGGGGGGAAAAAAAAAATCGATCGCGCCCACCCATTATAATATTAGGGCGTATGTAAATGTAGTTATTTTCATTATTATTTTTTTTTTTTGTTTTTTTTGTTTTTAGGATCGCGCTAATGCATGTATGTATAAAAGATTCGATCATGACCGAATAGCATTTTCTTAGTTGTTTTAATTGCATGCGCTGCAACTCGAGCATATATAAATGAGGACTAATGTCCGAACGGAATGATGTGAAAATTTTAAAAGTTCGCGAGCAGTAAAGCTTTAACGATATTAAAAATGAAGTTTAATTTACTTTTTTTCATTTTTTATTGTATTTTCTCCTTGCAACGATATGAATCTCTTGTTATCAGAGAAGTATAATTGAGAGAAGAAGACATTCTCTGAATTTTCTGATTTCAATATATTTCTTATTTAATGTAGAAAACCTATACTTATCAACTAATTTCTCTCGAAAGCACCAGTTCGAATCCCGATCTCTTCGAAATTGATGTTCATTTACGCCGAAAGTCGCGTCGTGAATTAGTGATATTTGGTTATGTCGATATAAAATATGATGTACAGGAAGGCGATGATACTGAAGTAATGTATTTAATTGAAATAGAATTGTTAAGCTATTTCACTTAATATTGTTAAAATTTTTTAGATTGAATGGGTTGTCTATCACAGCGCAACGGGCAGTGAAAGCGATTATAAATTGTTACCATTCAATGTACGGCGTCAGAGTATTTACGATTACTTGAACAGTTTCTATAAGGACTTTGTTATGAACGGAATCGCGAACTGTTCAGATCTTTGGGTGTTCGATGGTAAAGCCCCATCGCCATTGGAAAAGAAGCGTTATGAAATAAATGATTGCGTATTAAATGATGATAATTATCCAAACCATTTGGGCGATGGTTTTTATAGAATAATTGGACGTATTTATGGACAAGTTGAGAGTACTATCACGCTCTTGGTTGAAGTAATGCGAAAATTTTAATTCTTAAAACAAGTGAAAATTTCGCGCAAAAAAACTCTTTTACTTATTCAAAGATAATCCTTAAGTTCAAGAAGCACGCTCTACATTTTTGTTTGTTTTTTTTTTTTTTTGTTTTTCACTAAAGCTAATCGTAATTGTCGCAATAAAATCGCAACTTATGATATTAACATATGCACGTCATTCTTATTTAAGATTTTAGATGGGAATATTCTTTGTTTCTTTCAAATGCCGCGCTATTAACCAAAGGCATCGAAAAGACTGGCACGGTCTGACAAATGTCTCGTTGCCGATAAGCCTAAGATACAAATCTGTTGCTTTCTCATTTTTTTTATACCCGATTATAAATTCGGCTACAGAGTTGCACGGCAAAGATGACAGATGCAGTCATAGCATCTACATCCTAATAAAAAATCTTCGGGGACAGAGAATGTGGAGAAATATTTTGGAATATGTTGAAAGGTAATTTTATGGTCCTGAGATTGCAGTCTGTCTAAAGGTAAAAATGAATAAAAAATTTATCCGCCCGTATAGGCAAAGAATTAAGATTAACAGTTCAATGGTCGCGGATTCAAATCTCAATACAGACGAGTAAATGATTCAACTTATCCGGCAGCCTTTAACTCCACGCATAAAGCACACATAACAAGGACATACGAAAGGATTGCCTTAACTTTATTTATTACGCTTTGGCCTTGCTTGCCCTTTCCGGTCGAAAAATTCTTCAAATACTCGAAAATCAAATATAAAGAAATTAATATTAGTTTGGGGAAAAAGAAATCCATTATTTTTTCGGTAGATGGCTGTACTGATAGATTTCTCGTAAAGTATCGATCAAACAATTTCAGATTTATGCTCGTTGGAAAGGTGACATTTCGCAGTAAAAAAAATTCCTTTGCTGTTTTTTGTTTGGTGCATTCAGTTGTGAGTTACAGCGTGTTAAAAATGGAAGTGAACAAAGTGTTTATGGTTCCGATACTGTAACAGCCAATTATGTGCAATTTTGGTTTCGTAGATTCCGTTCAGGAATTTTTGATGTTAAAGATGCACCTCGCACAGGTAGGCCGGTCGTCGAAAATGTCGATAAAATCGGAGAAATGATCGAAGTTGACCGGCATGTTAGCAGTCGTAACATCGCCTAGGAGCTAAAAATCGACCATAAAACAGTTTTAAACCATTTACACAAAGCTGGATTCAAAAAGAAGCTCGATGTTTGGGTGCCACACCAATTAACAGAAAAAAACATGATGGATCGAATTTCCATCTGCGAAGCCTTGGCCAAACGAAATGAGATAGACCGATTTCTTAAACGGATGGTGACTGGAGATGAGAAATGGATCACATACGATAACCCTGTGCGAAAACGATCGTGGTCAAAGAGCGGTGAAGCACCTCAAACGGCCAGGAAGGTTTTGCTATGCATTTGGTGGGACTGGAAGGGGATTATTTATTATGAGTTGCTTCCATATGGCCAAACGCTAAATTCTGATCTCTACTGTCAACAACTGGACCGTTTGAAGAGAGCGATTGACCGCAAACGGCCAGACTTGGCCAACAGGAGAGGTGTCGTGTTTTAATGCACCCACCATACAGTCCGGACTTGGCATCAACCGATTATCATCTTTTTCTTGCATTGCAAAATTTCTTTAATGATAAAAAATTGGGATCTAGGGAGGATTGTGAAAATCGACTACTAGAGTTTTTTGCAAATAGAGACCAGGACTTCTATGAGAGAGGCATTTTGAAGTTAACCTTAAAATGGCAACAAATCATACAACAAAACGGTGCATATTTGACCCAAATCGGACAATCCGAAGCATGTTAAATAAAGTCCTGAAGTTCATATAAAAATAATGGATTTCTTTTTCCCCAAACTAATATTTCGAAAGCTTGTTCTCAGCAATTCCATGGGCCACAGAGCTCTTTAAACTGATCGTGCCGCGTCAGAATGACTGCCTTCGATATTGATATTTTCCTTATTATCTTTTCAAAAATAAATTTTCCTTGAACATTATTATTCTGTTACCCCAGCCCTTCTTCTATCAAAAAAAAAAAAAAAAAAAAAAATTGTGAAATTTTACTCTGCCAAGTATGGTATTACTTTGTGAAGTACAGCTGACCCACTGATATGTCTATTGATATTCCAAATGTGGTATAGCTATTCCTGCTGAAAACTTCTTTCTACATTCTACTGAAATTTGGTGAGTAAGTTTTCTTAATTGTCGCAGCATCGATAAAATAAAGATAGGAAGATCAAATTTTGCACAAACATTTCCTGATCGATTACGAATATGTGGTTAAAAAACATGCGTAATTTGTTCACGTCTCCGCTCACAATGTAGAGAAAATTAAACTAACCTCGAAAAACATCGACAACTTATTCAAATTTATCATCTGTAAGTTCCGATTTAGGAAAATAAAGCCATCTGAAGATGAGTTCCGGATCGGTCTATTTTTTATAGTTAACATCAACACTCGTGGTAGAGCATTAAGTTCTTGCCTACATATGCGCAACACCCGCCTTTTGGATTTACCTACCCTGTCCGTCCGTCCATATGTCCGATATTTCCCCTTATGTACTTATATTCACGCACAACACAACGCAGGACGCCACTTGTCAGGACATATAGAGTAAATTCGTTGCGCGCAAATGTCTTGACCCAAATGTATTGGAAAGGATGGTTTATACAATCACTAACTAAATAATGCCGTCGTTTACTTTTTCCTCTCAAATAGGTAAGAAAATATTGCTTTAGACGCAAGGCTTATTCGACTTTCTACAGTAATAAAACAGCTTTTCCTTTTTCTTTTTTCTTAAGACCGAAGCCGCCCGAGGAATCCATATACAATGCGACTCTGATCTTCATCGCCCTGCAGTCAAGTTATTTTTCTTACTTTTTGTAAATTTGTACAATTCATCATATTAGTCGCAAACGTATATCTCTGAGTGTCTGTCTGCACGTTGAGTGGAGCTTTGAGTGCTACTGGACATTGGGTTCCTTGATAGCCCCTCCAGCTTAAGAATCGGCAACAATTTTGTAAAGACATTTTAATATATATTTTTTATATATATGATTGCGAAATAGTTTTTATTAGTGTTTTTTTTTTTTAATAAAAAAATAGTCAAATTAGTATAAAGGCGACAGAATAAAGGGGAAAGGAAAATGACATTGAACACAGAACATATGAAAACATTGACATCATGATCCGGCTTTCACCAATCGATTTAAGAGCAAAAAAAAAAAAAAAAAAAATTATATATATATATATATAAATAAATTACGTATAACTAGAAAAATAACGTAATCCCCCCCACACAAATAGTGACATATTAATTAATATTTTAAATTAAAAAAAAATTCTAACAATCATTGACAAATATTGCGAAACAATTGAAATTTAACAGGAAGCGGCATTTCCTGCTTTTACAAGCACATGTTGTGTGCATGTCGAGTAATTTACTGTGCGTGTTAAGTAGTTCCAATTACATGGACTTTGGTAGGTATGTAGGCGGAACATAACTAGTATAAGTTTGTACGGAAATTTTAGATTCCGTCGAATATAGATTGATCCAGACGGACATTTCGATATTGTGCTGGAAATATAGCATCAGGCTTTTGCCTTTTTCCTTGGCTTCGCATTTATTCTACGCAGATATATTGTTCATGCCATCGACGCAATAAGGACTCTTTCTCTGTTTTTTTTTAGCCACTTTAAGTCTCTTGGAACTGATGAGAAAAGTCAAATTCGCGCAAGCTTTTATGAAAACCTTATACGAAACCTTTGATATGAAAATTATTATGAAAAATTCAAATGATATCCATTTACCGATCCAATGTGAAGAAGAAAATAATGTGTGAAGCTAAGTACTTTACTTCATATGCAATCAATCTACCTTGACTTCTTTGGCTCTTCTTATCTTATTTTTCGAATATCTGTCGCCAGTTGTGTCGCCATTAGTTAATATATTCAAATTTACAAGGATATGCTAAAGCAACATAAATTTGCTTAAAAAGAAGAAAATATAACTGAAAATTTTCCCCTTTGAGTTACGTTGAGAAATTAATGAAGGCAATGATATACCACAACAACAACAATAAATATTTGCAATAGTTTGACCGCACCTATGACATTTAAATATTATTAGTTACCGCCGCTATGTACAAACATTGTTTGCTTCATTTCCTTATTAATGCTAAGAAAACATTAAGCAGACGCCTATTGGTTTGCGAGCATATTTCGTCTCTTTGCTGTTACGGGGGTTACATCATATTTTTTATTTTTATTTTTTTTTTTCTTCTTTATCTTTATTAGATCTTATTCTTCAGCTCATTTAAGTTGAACAGACTGGACATTATTTTATTTCAGTTTACTTTCGTTATGAATATACCGCCGTGCAAACGAATTTCAAGGTCGATGTTTAATTTAACCAACTTTGATTATTGGTTTAAAATGATTAAATGAAAATGATGTAAATGTTAGTAAAAATGAAAACAAAAACTTTGCCTGCGCCAACGTTTAATACAGAATTAATTAAATATTTCAAAAATTTTGTGTTTTTTTTGTTTTTTTTTTTCTTGCTTCAACTATTAGTTGATTGACGTCATTAGTAGATTTTCTTCGCAATGTTTTTTGATATTTTTCGTTTTCCGTTTCACTCATATTATGACTAAGAAGACCTAACAGCGTCTTCCTCTACGTGAAGTGAGACCGTGTTTATTGAACTTATTACGATCAGCACCGAAAGGTAGAAATATTTTCGATTTGTTTTTCCTTTCGTAATAGGTAGGTAGTGGTAGGTATGCGAGTTTCACCACCTACCGAATTTAATTTTCTTACTTGTTTTTTTTTTTTTTAGTATGTCCAAGCTTAGTCTAATATATATATATCAAGCATAAGGATTAATGTTATTTTTGACTTTTTCATAGATCATATCAAATAATTCGAGAGTGAATTGTTCAGTAAGAACCAGTTGCCTCCTTCCTATAGGAATAGCGTTAGCAAGAAAGAAGGTATTACCGCCGTAAATGCCTAGTAGTTCCCCTTTATTTTTATTTATTTATTTTTTTTTTTTTTTTTTTGCTTATACATATTGTGCAAATGTTGTCTTGTATAGCTAGAAGATGTATCAGGTGCGGTGTACCATAGAGGAAATGTATTACATTAGTAATTAATATATTACATTGTAAATACGTATTGGTCAATATTCATATTGCTTGGCTCAAGATCAAATTTGGAAACCCGTTTAGTTATTTAGTAGCCCATGTTATTCTTTGAAATTCTTTATTAAAATAAATAATGCCTGTAAAGTCACGTGAAAAGTACCGTTAAGTTGTTAGTGATGGTTCTTAACAAAATCCCATTACAAGTCAAATATATTATCTATAATTTATATTCCGCCGTCATTATAATATTGTTTAATAGCTTTTTGGCTAAAGCGAGCGTTTGCCTTGGATCTATGATATAAGTAGAATGGATAATGTAAACAATAAAAAAAAATAAAAAAAAATGAAGAGAAAAACGGTCACCCCAGATGACATGGAAGGTGGAAAAGAAGATTTTAGAAATAATTTAACCGATTATATGCATGTTTGCTTATGTTTTGTCAAGGGAAATGCAAGAAGATATGCATTCCGTACAATGGGATGATAAATAACATTTATAAATAAATGTCTCAGGTATTGACAAATGCATCTATGTTGCTGTCATTGGTTTGGCAAATCTCCTCAAAGGAATTGATATGGAATTGTTTTTTATATGAGTTGCCATACAAGTGTACCTCGGTATTGTCTTTTAGAAATTTAAATGCATACTCTCTTCATCGCGTCGTTGTGTGCGAGAACAAGGAGAATTGAAACAAAGAGACAAGACGTGAAGGATATATGGGTCAATTGTATCGGAAATAAAACAAGTCAACACGCGGTCCCTGGCATCCTCCTATGAGTTATTGTTATATTAAACCTTCGCAGAATGTTCACAGTTTCGGTCTTGCGCCTGAAATATTTGCAGAATAGTTTTTATTTTTAAAACGGTCTGCTCACCAATTTTCTTCGTCAGGAGTTTTTATTCTCTTCCCTAAGGGAATCAAATAGATTTGCTAATGCAAAGAAAGACAGCGGTAAGTTAGCGTTAGCTAATCAAATCTGTAAAGTCGTATACAGCCATCACGAGGGCTAATGTAAGTAATAGAACTTAAAGTGTTACTCTATGAAATCTTTCCTTTGACTAATTGCAACCTTCGCATTTGACTGGGTAACTGATGGTTCTATCGATAAATTTGTGCATTTGTTTGGCTAACTTTAAAGGCGATAAACGATCCTTTATATCGTGGCGACCGACTATTCACTAATACATGCAGAGATGTAAGATGCAGAGTATGTAAGTCCACATTTCCACATTTCCACATTTTTTTTTTTTTTTTTTCAAATCCTACGTACCTTAATACGTATATGATATTATTTGCTACATATATATATATTATAAAGGAATGGAAAGAATGCCAAATATGTGATGGCGCTCTTCGATGATACGATTTAAAGAAGAAAACGCACGACTAACGGTACTAGATCGAGCTAATACATTTTACACTTTTTTCAACTGAACCAGACTTTAAAATCTCAATCTCAATGATTGTGGCATGAGAACGTTTGTGCTCGCATTTTTCGAATTCGATTGAAAAAATCAATCGGATACAGCTTTGCCAATAACATTTGAATCGATATCATACGATTGTTTGACATTTTGTATAACGATTTCTAATTATTTCCAACTATGTATGTCAGCCCGGAGACTTATTAAGTGATTATGACTGAACGGAACTTACTTAATTGTTGCCATTAAAAAAAAAAAAAAAGAAGCAAAATGAACGATATCGAGGAACAAATTTTTGGTCGTTCGTTAGTGGTTAACTGTTTACTATTTGTTCGTTATACCCTACACCAGAGAATATATTAAGTTAGCGCGGTCATATGTAACACGCAGAAGGGCTTAAGATAGACCCGCATTTTATTATACCGATCGATTCGGAATCAGAATCTGAATTGATTTAAGTCTGACTGTCCGTCTGATATATGCCCATGTAATATTGTATTCAAACTATAGGTCGCAATTTTTCACATATTTTGATAAAATTTGATGCAATGACGTGTTTTGATCCAAGGACGAACGCTATTGAAAATGGATCGGATTTTTCAAATTTTCTCGGCAAAAGCGGCTAAATAGTACTATTTCGGCATTTCAAAGTAGTATGAAAACTTTGGACCGGTGGGGAAATTTTTGAATCCCCACTCATATAACGAAAACTGAAGTTCCCGCGGTAAGAAGGTATAATTTCCAATGTTTTACGATGAAAATTATATCACAATAGTAATTTAGCATAAAAAAATCAGAAAATTGACCCTTAACCCTATGCACTCGAGGGCTCCTTAGCGGAGCCATTTAAAATTGGTCGTCAAACTCGAGGGCTCCGCTACGGAGTCATTGTAAATAATTTACAGTTCATAATATAAAAACAAAAACAAATCGTAAAAACTAGTATTCGGGTGTTTCGCTGTTGGTGACAAATGACGGTCGCGGCTCGCGGACTGTAATACGAATGAAGAAAAACTTCGAGTGCAAATGACAATGTGATATAAGATATTTAATATTCGGCCTTGCTTTTGTTCTAGATTTGCTTGTCTTTTGAGTAACACTTTCCTAACTTTGGATGTCTTTAACCAAAAAGATTTCTTCATATTTAAGATTTTTTAAGGTTTGGATATCACTTTTCTTGGCTTGGAATACTCTCGCTCTTTCACTTATCGTGATCTTTTCTATTTTGTTTTTTTTTTTTTTATCTTTACACAATTGCATACACAATTATATTTATTAGCGTGTAAGTCCAAAAATATTTGCACGAGTGACGCCGTACTAAACCTTGGCCCTATCTCTGCTCGCAGATATAATTATTATTATTATTATTATTATTATTATTATTATTATAAATTTAGACAGAGCATAAATTTTAAGACTAAAGTCTTAAAGCGCTAGCATCTAAGGCTTTCGGCTTTTATTGAAAAACTCTACCGCACTTGAGATTTGAACTCACGACCATTGGGTTACTAGTCGAGACTTTTGTGTACTCGGTCACCCAGGCGTGTTTGCAGAGAGAGCTATTTACTTTCGCAATATTCTAGGAATGAAATATTTCTCCTTTGTTCGTTTAACTTAAAAATCCCAAAATATCTTTTTATGAAAAATTTCATATAATTTTCTGTAAGAAAATATTAATTTAATATATTCGTGGAATGAGAACAATTTATTGCACAATTGTTCCTTTAATATTTTATATATCTTTTTTCATAACTTGTACATTAACGACGACCGACCATTGAACTTCTCCCTCAATTTGGGCTTTTATTCTATAAAAGCCTTCTGGCAAATGATTAGGAAATGCTTCATCGGAAAAACTGCAATTATCCAGTTCGTATCGTTTCTTTTCAACAGGTCCCGCAAATTTGTCGGTAAAGACTGGCAAATTGGAACATTCTGATAACGATTTCATAATCATGTCCTTATAAAGTTCATTTAAAAACTTAATGATACTTTGACGCGGGACACTGTATGGTAGTAGTTGATAATCACTCTCACTTCCAGTTGAACTACGGTAGGCCAAAACTTCTATCTAAAGGATCAAAAAAAAAAAAAAAAAAAAAAAAAAAAAAAAAAAGGAAAGTAAAAATGTTCAAAATTACTCATAAATAAGATCTTACGGTGTTATCGTCACCCTCCGCTATATCATAGTTCAGCTCAGCAAATCCTGTTATAGCTAAATCTGTGCGCGTTAGGTGCTTTACTTTTATTTCACCGTTAAATTTATCAGGATCCTCAGATTCGAGGGTGCAGGACAATAACTCATATGTCCAGGTTTTCTAAAATAATAATATTAATATGAATAAAGTTTAATTTAGTTTTTGAATTAATTTTTTTTTTTTTTTTACCTTTGTAATGACCATCGCTTGAAACCCTTTTAAACTGAGACTAGATATATAAAAAATTATTAAAAATGCACTGACTTTGAACATTTTCTTGTTACACTTCAAACTTGAAACGTATTTCAATTTTCAATAACAAACTGTTTGAATTTGAAAATTTATTTGATCACTTCTCCTTTATATGGCGAATGTAAGGCCGAAGGCAATTGAAAACAATGCAACTGGGATTAGTTAGATTGATTGACATGCAAATGTCATGCAGTTGTCAGAATTTCTAGTCAACTTTTGCAACATCCGGTCATTGATTTTTAACTATCGTTGTTATTATTGTTTTTTTTTTTTTTTTTTTTTTTTCTGTTAAGGAAAGTCGAAGGAAGAAGGAGGAACGCAAAAACAAACGTTATTGTTTCGCGAAATATTTAAATAAGATATCGGTACCTTCCTGATTATGTAATTTTTTTATTTTTTTTTCAGAAAAACAATATATCACTGCAACAAGTTTACAAACATTATATAAAAAATTTTGTATGAATGTGTGTGAAGTGTTTGAAGACTGCAATTTTTACAAGTGTATGTTACGTAATGAGATTTTCTATTAAAGTACCTCCCAAAGTATGCAAAAATTTATACATAGGCGGTTACGTAAGCGGACAAATTTCATTATATTTCTGATTGAAGGCTTTTGTTAGCTTATTGAGGCCATATTTATATTGCTTTGCACTTTTAGTTGGGATTGCGAAGTATTTGCATTAGATTTTATAGTAATATATCTTATGGACTTTAGGTGGCATCCTTTTGTTCATTACGATCACCTTTTTTGATTAAATCAAATCAAACCAATTTTTCCCCTCAATTTTTTCCCAATATTTACACTCTTATGATTGAGTAACGTGTACATATATAAGAGTTAAAGAATATTATTATTTTCTCGATATCTCTTTGATAAAAAAAGACTACAAAGAGAGAGTCCCCCATGAGTGTTATTTGTCATTATGAAATGGAAATAGATCCGATTTGAAATATCTTGCTTCTATTTTTTAACTTTTTTATAAATATTTATCGAAAGATGTCAAAAGAAAAATTCAAACAAACCTACAATTGTAACTGATCATGACAGATCGGGGCGATCGGATTTCATTGTGTTCAAACGGAAGATGCTCGCATTTTGTCAACAATGAGGAAACGCAATAGCAAATCATGAATATATCTGTACCGAAGAAATATCCCAACAACAACATTATTATATTAGCCGTGTGTGCAAAACTGTGACATTGCAAAGTATTTTGCTAATTGTACGCTTTCCGGAGATAAGCAATCCTTTCTGCACTTATCTTCAGATCTGCGAAGCCTTGTGTGCACTCTAAGTTACACTGTTTGGCCTATTACTAATAAGTTTGCTGCAAGTAACTGCACATATTCCATGTCAAAAGCTTTATATGGATATATGTATCTATATTTTTGTCCGAACAAATTGATTTGTATTAAAAAATTACGTTCAAATCTTTAACGGAGAACTTAAGCTTAATAAACTTTTCAATGCTCATTAAACTTTATCGAAGACAATGAATATATGTATAAATGTATATATTACTATTGTCTTTCGTATACTTGAATTCTATTTTGTTTTCTTTTTTTTGTTTTCACTGAAGAAGCTGTTGAAACATAGGTAGAAGATTCCTTCTACCTTTCTCATCTTGCTTTAAAATGGTAAAAATTCACTTGTCTCCTGATATTGAAAAAACAGAAAAAATCGAACTTGTGTCTTATTGTTTATCGTTGTGTGTGTGTGTGTATGCCTTGGCCATTACTTTTGTCGCCTTTACACAGTGACTTTAAATATTTGTAAATCCTACAAGTATGCTATAAAGTTTTTAAGTTATTTTTTTGTAGCTTGTAAATTGTGATCAATTTAAATTTAGGTACAGATGTCGAAGGTTTATTTCATTGTAAGAAAAAAAAAAAAACAAAAAAAACTGCTTCTCAAAGGCGAAGTACTTTAATAAATTTGTCAAGTCATTTTACTTGAAATGATCATTAAATGATTAATATCAACCTATGAACATATGGTTCTTGTTCACAGATAAAAAAAAAAAAAAAAAAAACAAAAGACTTATTGATCACTAAAGCAATAAACAAGATAACTTCATAGCTGGCCCTAGAGTTCGGCTTAGAAGAAAACATACATGTATATTGCTTTCTATTCTAATTTCAAACTCACAAAGGATATTTATTTAGAACTTGATGCAAAGATTTCCACCTTAAAAATTGTACCGTTAAACATATATCTCAAAATTTTGATGTCTTGGTTCGATGAGATGGACATGAAAAACGAATCGCAATGACATTAAATGAATGTGAAAATAAATTCGAATTTAATTAGCAAAGATATCTACCATCTCTGTTAACAAAACTCTGTTAATGACTTAACAGATCTCTGGTAAATAATTACAATTGAGATATAATTGGATTTAAAAGCCTACTCCATCCATATTGAACAACGTAAAATATTTTTGTGAACATCTGCATGAAAATACCTTTCAAACAAACTAAACAAATTCAAATTCTGCTTATGGGAACTATTTGTAACAATTTTTTGAAATATGGTATGTTTGCGAAAAATGGGTATGGAAGAGCACCCGAATCAGAGACTCTAGTGCGGCCAAGCTAGAAAATGTCAACTGCATTCGTCTTATTCAACATGAATCTATATAAAAGAGGAAAGAGGAAAACTGAGTTAAATTCTATTTTAATTTGCAGTAAGCTTTCAGTAAATCGAATATTGATGTATGCACACGATGTTGATTTGGTTAGCTAATGCTGATTAAATACGTATAAAAATGTGCAATGGTAACATCTATTACATACCTTGGCCTTCGTTTTACAAAATAATTTTGGAGCTGTTAGGTTTGAGCGTATAGCAAACGCCCTTAAGGAGTGCTTTACAGTTTTGAATTGTTCTTGCAAAGTTATTGCGCTAAGCGCGCAATTAATCATGAATTATTGTTACGAAATTATGAATAGAAATAATGCACCAAACAAATCAACTATCACACTTAGGGTTCTAAGTTAATTGACGGCATGACCCTGACTGAAAAGACGTGACAACCGTTATAATAAATCGTGATCAGAAAGACGTAAATATTCTTACGAATTAATCAAAACCCTTAACGATATTTCGAAATGTTGTTGTTCAGCTTGTTACACGCCAGTGACGTTGTAAAAAGCGAACTGGCGGTATAAGGCAATTTAATAAGCTGCTTGTGATTTTAATTGCAATTATAATAAGTATATTACTATGATTAAAAAATAAAGTGAATTTAATTGAAAACTGAAAAATCTTTATTTACTCTACCAAATCCCCGATTTCGTCGCCTTGTAGGCACTCCCAATCCGGTTCAATGCAATTATGCCAACGCTTTTTTCCTTGCCCGAACCGGTCAAAGAAATTTTTCTACGAGACGATGATCTTCATTCGATTCGGTTTTTATGCTTTCAATCCAGTCGGAGTCGGAGCTGTGTTCCCAAATTTATTGAAGAGCCCAATGTCACATAATGCCGCTAAATTACGCAAATGCTGTGGTTATGAAAAGGTAAAGGACGAATTTTCTATGAGATGTTCTTGAAAAACAAATACAAAGTTTGAACGCTTTTGGAACTACTCGAGGCTTGAAAGGTATTGCGGAATTGGCTAACTAGGATTGTATGGTTGCTCCGATGGCAAGAACGACTATTTCGCTTAAAGTAAAGCTAAAGTCTTTATAGACTAAATTTAACCTCCACCGGGATCGGGTGGTAGAGGGGAAAGCATTAATTGAACTGCAAATTGGTGCTTGTCAAGGTCCACCGCGGGAAAGCTTTCATATTAACAGATCATGCGGAAACTGCGGTGGCAGCTGGTATGCCCAATCACATTTTGAACACAGCAGATAACCAATGTGTGAGTCCGGACAGCTGAGTATGTTGCATTGGGAAGTACCGTTATAGCTGTGATTTTTCATCATTTCTAAAGCCAATAATTAAGAGGTAATGATAGGTCTCAACATTCTCCTGAGTCCGTTTATTGGGCCATACCGAGTTTTTCGGGTGCAGTTTAGTCCTCTAGGTTATAGGAGGGCACCGGTTACGCAAAATTAATTCGCCTAAGATGAATGAGGGTTAATAAACGATGCGCACGTTAAGCAAAAGGAACATCTGTCTGTCAATCAGCGGCCACCAATTCGAGCACCAAATCTCTGGTTTCCTTGTGTTGGCTTTCATTGATAGATATTAATGGCCACCCATTTTGCGCTCCTTCATGACTTTCATTAAAATCTCTATACCACTTGTAAACATTTTTTTTTTTTTGTTGCGACATATCGACATCGTCGAAAACCTTCTGCAACATAATCCATCGTTTCCCCGGCAGAATATTCATACCGCAGGCAAAAGACGAAAAACGCACTTTTGTACGGTTACGAAAACACGTGCAACTCTGTAGCAGTTGAATATATTGTTATGGTATTCTGCATAGATGTGAAAGGCAGTACTATCAATCGACAAGGAAAAAATATATATATATATGCATATATATATATATATATATATATATATATTCACGACCTTATTGTACCCTCGCAGGGTAAATGAAAAATGAGTCTTAGTTTTTAGATTACAATGCTTATAAGCTGATTAACTACTTCATTGGTATTTTATTAGAAAAGACACTTGACCTCAAAATATAATTAAAAAGTAATAATAAGCAATACATATGCACACATGCACATATATTGTCTGTACTTATAAAAAGCAAAGCAGTAAGCTGCTTAGCTCAAAAATCCAAGTCTAAATGTTATATTTTTGCTTAAATGGAACATAGTTCGATGATAAATTTTAAATTAAGGAGATTGTTTAAACAATAATCAAGGTTTTTATGATCGAAACATTTCAACTCATACCTTTATGCCTATATTTAACAAAGTTAAGAAAATAGTTTTCCCAAGTATTCCTTAGAAAAGAAAATTTCGGTTGAATTTATTCGAATTTATCAATGACTTATATAAAATTCTTATATGAGAGCGCAAAAATCGAGTTCATTTGAAACCAGAAGGACTGGGTCACTCTTTCAATGCAATATATTAATAAAAAAAATTGTTGAAATGACGTAAACATTCTAAGCTATTTTCCAAAATGTAAATGATGATGATTTCCTTTCGACATTGCTGATTATAGTGAGGTGAATTTTCAATTCAATTTAAACGAAGGGTTGCACGGTGTCAGACAAAATTGCAGCCATGTCAAGCTTGCGTAAATATCGATAAAGTGAGTGATTTGAAAATACAAAAGTCCCGGTACTTTTTGTACAGGACGTATATAATTTAAAAAAATTTTGAAAAGTTATTTGACATGCGAGTGATGCAGCGAAGCTAGATATTGAAATTGAACAATGTTTAAATTTGAAAGGAAAAATTTTGTTTGTTTGTTGTTGGCCCTGTTAACTGAAAAGCATTATAATAGCGCCTACCCGTTGAATTGTGATTCCGGTTATGTTAATTACTGAAGCGTTTTTTTTTTATTTTTTTATTTTTTTTCTTCTTTGTTTTTTTCCGTTTGCATATATCAATAATCCGTAAGACAATTAAAGATTACACAAGTAATTAACACAGATTGAGGGAATTCCGCTTCTTAACAAAAGCAAAAAAAAAAAAAAAAAAAAAAAAAAAAAAAAGTAATAAAGCTAATTTCGGTTGGGACCGAATCTTTTACACCCATCATCGTTTAGTCCAAAAAGACACAAAAGAAGTAAAAGAACAAAAATTCTCATGCTCTGTAATATGGAGTGGACGCAGCTGATATTTTCTATTGTCAATATTAAAGTCTTCGTCGTAGAGGCATGTGGGCGTTGTGGGCGTGTCTATTGAAAATTTTAGATCAATTACAAATTTTTTTTGCAAATTTTCAGGCGATATCTTCACTTTCGCTAAATACTACAAAGTTGCGCAAACAGACGGATGGACAGACAAACAAGCGGGCGTGTTTAGGTGCTTTCTAAATTTAAAAGTACCCAAGAATTTATATACTTTATGGGTTTTTTGAAATTTGTTTCTGTTGAAAAAAATTCAATTTTGATATACTATAATATTGCATAGGCATGGTCAATTTTTTCCATTTTAATACAGACGCAACAGCATCGTACATAGAATGCGCAATCAAATTTTGGGACACTTATTTGCTGTAGTGCATGAGTAATGAACAAGCAATCACTTTTCATTCCCTTTGAAAAACAGAGGTGTACTCAGTTCACATGGTGCTGTGGCCATTTTCAACAACAACCTGCGTGCAAGAACTTCCACTGCTTCTATCAAATTTGAAATCGTTAGCTTCATATTTGCGGCCATTAAAATATTTACAACCGTTATTACAGGGACAGACAGACGGACATGCTTAGATCGACTTGGAATTTGACGCTGATCAAGAATATATACATATATATATATATATATATGCTTTGGGGGATCGGTGATGTTTGCTTTAGAGCGTTGCAAACGTTTTGACAAAATGAATATACCACTCATCTTACCGATGATGGGTATAAAAAATGGAAAAAACAAGAATATGTTAATGATGTTATAAAGAACTCTTTCTTGGTTGAATGTTCTTATTTATATATATGTAAAATCAAAGAGAACGATTATGTGCTTAGAATGAATATATTTGTATGCGCTATATATATGCGCTATGTATATATATATTTTCGTATAAAAAAGCGCCAGCAAAATTTTCGATTATCCTAATGTTGTTACTAAAATGCTGTGCATTTTATTTCAATTTCAATTTCGATGGGCAGTTAGTTGTACGTACATCAAATAGAATGGAAAAATTCCTACTGCCCGGTAATAGGTATCGCATGAATAAATAGTAGAAGAGTTATTAATAAGTGTACGTGACTCTCACGACAATTCACGGATAAAATTTTAAGAAGAAAAAAAAAACTTGATTTTTTGATTTTGCCACCACCGGCTTAACTTTGTATTCACATTATGTCCAAAATGCTATAAGCAAGCAATGTTACGCTTAAGTAGAAGAAAGAGATGGAAGCGAACAGAATTTTTTAAATTATACCGCATTACTAACAACTGGCGACTGTTGCTTCTCTAAGCAAAATATATATATAAAATATATATATATATATACATATATAATTACAGTCAAGTCTTTGTTTATGCAAAATTGCTTCAAACTTTTTTCAAGCAAGCTTTGCTTGCACCCCGAACGTTGTCATGCTGAACTATAACGCTATCATTTTTTTTTTTTTTTTTTTTTTTAGGCATATTAGGTGATGTCTTCGTTAGACTGAAGCGCATTTCGGAAAAATATCTTTATTTGAAAGATATAATCACATATACGCTTATCGTTTGCACTGTATTGAGATAATTTATTTATTTATTTATATATATATATATTTTTTTTTTTCATTTTATTTTATTTAACATGCAATAATATAATCAATCAATGTGGGTCAATGGCTGTTAAATATATTATGATTAATCATTAATTACTTCCGCATTATAATATGTCTGTCGCGATTAAATTTATTTGTTATTGTTATATAATTTCTTAGTGTTAATCGTTAAATCGTGACATTTACTACGTAGAGTCTAAGCTCAGCCTAATTTTAATTTGAAAATTGGACAGATTGGTGAAAGAAGCTTTACACCTTGCCGAGGCATAAATTAAAAGTGAACTAAAATTATCTACGCAAATGTCTCAAGCAATAGGCGGGCGCGACGTTACCCTAACTAATTTCTTTCTTTTCGCAAATGTTCGTCGAAAGGAGAAGACAATCGAATGCCACGAAGAAGGGCTCTGTGTAAGATCACATTGAAGGAATTGCGCTATGAAATTGCGCATGAAGCATATATCATACGCCCGACATCAGGCCTACTCTCATGCTTTTGCTTTATGCTCTCTCATGTATATCTTAAAAAGAAAATTTTCATCTGGCCATCTTCATCCGCCAATTGAGAAATGCTTTAATTGCAAGACCGGTGAAATACCTTAAGGGGAATATACGAAAGAGTAAAACTAACTATTCTTTAAAGCGCAAAGTTGATCTACCAGTTTTACTATGCAATTTTTTCACTTAACCTTTTTTATAAACCTAATTAAGTTGCTTAAGGTGCTTAAGGTGACGAACGATAATAAAATATATGTATACATGTGTTTATGATTTGTTAACAATAATCGTGCAAAAAAAAAAAAAAAAAACAAAAAAAACGAAGAGATTAGTAAGCATGCTAATGTTTTCCCTGGAACCCTTACTAATCTCTTCGTTTTCTTGGTTTGTTTTGCTTGCCTTAGCATATTTGCTGTTTTTTTTTTTTTTTTTAATATTTTTTTCTATTTTCACTTATATTCAAAAAGTTTTCCGTACGGATCACGCATGAATGTTGCCATTTATAAACCTTTTCGCCTAAGGGTCCCTTTCAATCCTAAATATAATATTTCAACGGATCTTTACGTAAAGTTTCTGCAATGGCAGTCATTAGCTAATTAACGCAAGTTATACGAACAAAAAAATATCTGTAACTTTGGTTGTGCTACTGAATCACTTTTAATTTTTTGTCATTTAAATATTATCTACGATTGGTTGCGAATACACTTTGTGTGTGTGTGTGTGTGTGTGTGTGTGTGTCAAACAAACAAAATGACAAAAATGACAGAGAAAAGCAAAGCGAACAAATAAATACCCTACGTCGGTGTTTTCATGATGTAACCGTAAGACTAAAATCTAGATCTTGTAGTCTAGGTGTGTGGTTGTCGCATTTCTGTGTCACAGAAGCTTCAAAATCTACTCTCAATATTATTTTAAGCACAATATCGCCAAGTAACATAAAAAATAGCGTATTTTTTTAATGAGCTAACACATGGCCTTGTAGCGCCACCTTCAGTCGACATACGCTGGCTCAATTCGCGCAATTTATTTGCAATTGACATATGGCCGCAGCGATAATATATACTTAACAACAACATGCAAACACCTGTCAGACTGCGCTGATACCCTAATACCCTCCCAATCAATATCTTCTTTCCTGATCATCACTTCACTACTTATTCATATCAAGGGAATATCCTCTGCTTGCTGGGATATACTTACTATATATTCAAAATTACCGGTAATTACCGATTACGGCGGAAATATTTTCTTTATTAAACTGTTATCGGTTTTAAGTTTTGCTAAACATGGCCAAGATCTTTTTCAAACTATGGCGACCTGCTAAGCAAAAAAAAATTATTTCTCATAATTTACTTGAATGCAATGAATTTATCAAAGTTCGGTTCGAAGAGTAGAAATTAAGTTAAATAATACTTACAATTATCGACACAATAAGAGAGGATAAGCAGCAGAAAATTACCTGAAAACAGAACAAAATTACTTTGTTTTTTTTTTTTTGTTTTTTTTTGCCTACAAAATAATTGCATTGCAAAAAATTTATATATATTTTTATGGAGAATTGTATTTTTGTTCGTTTCTCATTTTATTGCAGACCGATCGATCACTAATGTTCAAAATTTTCTCCATTATTTCAGGCTCAACTAATTTTATGCGCTTATCATGAGTAAGCGTAAAAAAATTTGCAAACACTAAGTGAACGAGTGGAATTTAGTTAAAAGATGGTCTTAAATCTGCTATTTATAACGACGGTCATCAAATCCACGTTCGGTGTGGTTACAACAGGGCTATGGTTGATACCTTTACTTTTGGCCGCAATAACATACTACAAATACGATCTTGTCGATCCTGAGTCTAAAGTACATGACGAAACAAATCTTTTCGGGGAATACGATTTTGTTGTTATAGGTGCTGGTTCGGCGGGTGCTGTGGTAGCAAATCGTTTAAGCGAGATTCGCAAATGGAAAATATTGTTAATTGAGGCGGGACCCGATGAAAATGAGATATCTGATGTTCCGTCATTGGCTGCTTATTTACAGCTTAGTAAACTTGATTGGCAGTATAAGACGGAACCTTCAAATAAAGCTTGCCTGGGTATGAAGAATAATCGATGCAATTGGCCGCGTGGTAAGGTTTTAGGCGGCTCCAGTGTCCTCAATTATATGCTCTATGTGCGTGGCAATCGTCACGATTACGATCATTGGGAGGCCCTAGGCAACACCGGCTGGAATTATGATAATGTTCTTCATTATTTTAAGAAATCAGAGGATAATCGTAATCCGTATTTGAGTAACAGTCCTTATCATAGTACCGGAGGTTATTTAACCGTACAAGAATCACCATGGCATTCACCTTTAGTGGCAGCTTTTGTGGAAGCAGGCAATGAGCTTGGCTATGAAAATCGCGATATTAATGGTCAACAGCAAACTGGCTTCATGATAGCTCAAGGAACAATACGACGAGGATCACGGTGTAGTACGGCGAAGGCCTTCTTAAGGCCAATAAGACAACGCAAAAACTTTCACTTATCTATGAACTCTCAAGTAACTAAAATCATATTCGAACCGAAAACAAAGAGAGCCAGAGCAGTCGAATTCATTAAACAAGGACAAATGAAAAAGATATTGGCGAAAAGAGAAATTGTTTTAGCGGCCGGTGCCATTAATACACCGCAACTACTTATGTTGTCTGGTGTTGGGCCTCGCAAGCATTTAGATAAACTCGGTATAAAAGTAATACAGGACCTGCCGGTGGGGGAAAACTTACAAGATCACGTGGGAATGGGTGGAATGTCATTTTTGCTAAATAAGCCCGTTTCGATAGTCCAAGATCGCTTTAATCCCACCGCTCTTACATTTCAATATGTTTTGCGAGAACGTGGGCCCATGACTAGCTTAGGCGGTGTAGAAGGTTTAGCTTTTGTGCACACACCGTATTCAAATCGTTCGCTTGATTGGCCAGATATACAATTTCATATGGCACCCGCTTCAATCAATTCAGACAATGGAGCACGCGTTAAAAAAGTATTGGGTCTTAAGGAATCTCTTTATCAGGAAGTTTATCATCCCATAGCCAATCGAGATACTTGGACTATAATGCCTCTGCTATTAAGGCCGCGTTCAAGAGGCTGGGTACGCTTACGTTCAACTAATCCATTTCATTATCCACTTATCAATGCGAACTATTTTGATGATCCCTTAGATGCGAAGACTTTAGTCGAAGGAGCGAAAATAGCTCTGCGCATAGCAAATGCCAAAGTTTTCAAACAGTTTGGTTCAAAAATTTGGCGCAAACCTGTACCCAATTGCAAGCAACATCAATTCCTTACTGACGCTTATTTAGATTGCCATATACGTACGATATCGATGACCATATATCATCCATGTGGTACGGCAAAAATGGGGCCAGCGTGGGATCCAGAAGCAGTAGTTGATCCCCGGTTAAGAGTTTACGGTATTCGTGGTTTACGAGTGATAGACGCCAGCATTATGCCCACTATTAGTAGCGGTAACACTAATGCCCCTGTTATAATGATTGGCGAAAAAGGTGCCGATCTAATCAAGGAGGATTGGTTCCATAACCCTGAATATAAAGCAGCTACGATTAGCTAACACGAGTCCAAGTTTTCTACGATTTCAAAATCTACAGCAATCAGGTGGTATACGATAAGCTTTATTAGTTGTTGTTGTTGTTGTTCTTTTTATTTTTTTTGGTTTTTTAAACAACATAGTTGCCATTGTAGTATAATTTTTATAGTAAAATGAATTTTATTTAATCAAAAAAAAAAAAAAAAAAAAAATTGTAATTTTAAAAAATATATTTATATTTAAATGTGTAAAAAGTTATTTATATGTAGTTACTATCGTTATTATGCTCATTTAATTTTGATGACCCACTATTCATTAATTGCCTTTTCAAAAAGTATCAATAAATCCTTTATTTAATATTTTTCCAAATTAATTTTATATTGTAATTATTTCTAATAATATAATGAAATTAATAATAGAAAAAAAAATTGTCGAAGAATAGTTAAAGCTAAATTTCTCTAAATTAATTGATTTAGATCAGCGGGAATGTGTCTGAAATTCAACCGTTAGGCCTCAAATGGAAATGCAAAATAATAAAACTGACGAGAAGAGGTAAGTTCGGACCGAGTAGATAAGCAACTAATCGTAAGGCATAAATAAAAATCACTGCAAGGATCGTCGACACATAAACTAAAGTATACAACTAGAAACTTGGCATTACTTGATTCTCGCTTCACGTTAACGATGAAAACAAAATAATGTTAAACATCCCGACAGAAGATCTAAAGTCAGTTTACGTTAAACGAGTGAGCCTCAATTAAGATAGAGATAGCGTTTCGAAGCCCTCTCCCGAAATGATTTTAATCGTCCCTCCCTCCAAAAAAAAAAATTCATTGGATATCTTCAATTATTCGAAGCCATTTTTCGTTGTCAATACGTCAATGTTCCAAGTCGTTACAACGCCGCTGCTTTAGGCAAGGTGATAGCATCTTATATATGACGGCTGTTATGAAGAGATTTAATAAGATTTAACTCATATTTTCGTTTCAAGTTGATGCGGTTGGTTTTCGTAAGGCAGCATCAGATGACTCCTCTTTGGCCACTTTTGTTCCGTCAGGATCCAAATTTTTATTCCAAATCCAAATCTAAATCAATTTAACAATTTTTTTTTTTTCAACATTCGCGACATGTGCAGAGAAGTTTGCAACGATTGTCAAGTCAAGTTTTTGATTGCCTACCAGGGTGTAAATGAAGCATTTTTTAAGCGTTTAAAATGCTTTCTCCAAACCACATATTAACGAAATCAAAATTCACGACAATTTACTCTTACCAGTGAACTTCTTCGTAAACAGTGTTCAAAGGCATATAATCTAGCAATCTAAATAAAATATTTCATCATTTTAATCATAAGTAATATAATTGAGTAATATAGCAGAGTAAATTGGAAAATTTAATAATCAGTATAACATCAAATATTAGCGAAATATAAGCGACTGCTGGTCGTGATGAGTTTTCACCAAAAATTTTTGGATAATATATAGGTGAGAAGAGACTATCAGTCAGTAGACTATCTAACAGAATTTTCGACAAAGTGAAAAAAAAAGTGGTGGCGATGCCATTCGAATGCAAACCATTCAGATATATTCAATCATTCATTTATAGTTCATAAAACCCGATTAAATTGCCAGCCTATTAAACACTAACATTAACGATAACGATAACGATAGGAATCGTTCTCGTCTAAGTTATTAATCATTAATGGGCTAATAAATCAAGTAACAAATACGATAGCCATTAAGTCACAACAACATTTTGTACTATTTTATTATTTTATTATTTACTTATTTTATATTTACTCTATTATAAAGGAAGCATGATTTACAGTTGACGTCAAGCATTTCGATAATGAATCAGATTTATAATATATGGTAGGTTGTTACGGTTGGGGTGGAAAGCGGTTGGCATTATAAAAAATAAATTATGAACTGTGTCGCCGTGAATAGAAAAAAATATGTGTAAAATTTATTTTATATAAATTGTACGTTAATTAAAGCGATTGATCAGTGACAAGAGAAAATAAACGATATTACGACAACGTCATCGTTCTCTTTAATAAACAATTGACAACTAACTGAATTGCTATGATTATGATGAGTAAACAATAAATTTACGGAAAGCATAGCTACAATGGTATAAATTGGATTAATGTATAAATAAATTGAATAAATAGTTATTATAATGATATCCCCAGCCAGGAATATTATAATCGGTTAATAGTCGAATATCGAAAGATAATCACAAGCATACCTTAAAGTCGTAGGGTTCAAGGAAACGCATCCATTTTTCATTAGCTCTTGAGAATATCATAAAGAATTTTTACATCACTTGTCTGTTGCACACCTGTCTTTAATTAATCCGATCGATTCTGAATCGACTTACACTTCACTAGAACATTATAGTCGTTCAAGGCTGACCGTTAAATACCCTACATCACATTGTCTAACACAATTCTTATTTTTATTATAGAATACAAAAATTATATCTTGTTTCTATATAAAGACATATTTTTTTTACATGTGCCTATTTATGGGGAAATGGGCCCAAAACGCAACGTAATGTTAGACAAATTTAATTTTTAATAGGCATAGATAACCCGAAATTTTGTATAATTCATTTTAGTATGAAATTACTCTTATGAGTCAATTTTTATCACCACATATGCAATTTGGACTTTTCTGCTCTATAAAAGATCAATTTTCGTGAAAATCCTTGTTAGGGTAAAATCCAAAATATAGGCTGAGATGATTCAAATTTGGTACAGTTAAGTTGTTTATGTTAATTTGTTATTATGATATAATTTTTATCACGAAGCATTGAAAATTTTGTAGCATAAACTGAGAGGGGATTCAAAAGGAGATTCAGCTGGTCCAAAAGTTTTCGTACCAATTAAGTATACCGAAATGCTGCTTAGCCATTTTTGTCGAGAAAATTTTCAAGATTACAAATTGATTGAAAAAGTAGACAGATCCAAGCGTTCGTCCTTGGGCCAAAACACGTCATTGTATCACAGTTTTTCTCAAAATATCATTAAAATTGCGACCTGCAACTTGAACACAAATGTACATGGGCAGACATCAATCGGACAGACGAACAGACGGACAGACAGACTTAGATCAATTCAGATTATGATTCTGAATCGATCGGTATAATAAAATGTGTGTCTATCGTCAACCCTTCTACGTGTTACATACATCCGCACTAACTTAACATACCATGTATCACAAGTATTGTAGCGTATAACAATAATTTCTACTATCAGCGTCATTTAAAATGAAATGACATAGAAAGTATATCGTAAGTTCTTTGATCGTGAATGACTTAGGAAAGAAAGTTTCCGGTCTTCGCTGTGTGTTCGGCACATGCGAAAGTGTAAGCGTGCTTACAATTTACATTTATGCATATATACATGTATTTCACAATATCAGCAAAAAGTTCTTACGTCTCCATGTTTTATATCGCATTACGTTAGTATTCTTATGAAAAAAATTTCAAAATATATATTGATTGATATAATATTTAAATAATAGTAATAGTATAACGAATAACTGGTTGGTGAACGAAATTGCCAAATAAGTAAACTTAATCTGTTGTTAAGGTTCTTTAGCGATATTTTGCAAATGCATTTGACACTAGCAGTAAGTAATGGCAGTTACGATTCGAGCCTTAATGCACACATATAACTGTAAAAGTTATTAATTCGAACGAATCTATTTACATGTGTTTCCATGTGTGTGTGTGTGTGTGTGTGTGCCGCTCAGTAGATTACAATTTCAAACTGTCGCTTACGGGAGGACATTCGATCTGAAAATTCGACTTGGACGGACAAATCCGAAATATGATGATTGGTAGACGATCTTCCTACAGTGGTTATGAAATAATGTATCGAAATTTGTATTTTCTGAGCTTTTCTGTAAGCAAATAGCGTACAGTAGCTAATGGTGTGAATATGACTAAATACGAGTCATAGCGAAAATGAATTTTTTACATATTTTTGTTTTTTTACAAAAAAAAAAAAAAAAAAAAAATATTTCACTTATTTTGTCTAGCGTTTGTCCGAATCTTAGCAAGTCAAGGCTTACATGAACAATTCTTTAGGTAATAAGTAGCTTTCATTAAATAACAACGTGTGTTTACGCCACGGTAGTTAACGGCAAAAAAGCTTTACAATTTTTTGGCTAGTTTTCCGATGCAAATGGCATGCAACTAATTGTCTATATGTATGTGGTCGTCTTTGACCGAAATTTTCATTTCATTTCATTTCAGTGTTTTTTTTTTTTTCTGTTTTTTTAATATTAAACGAATTGCACACACAAACTCAGTAACTAGTTCTCAGTAACTATATATGCGCAAAATTGGTAAACGTGAGTGATTAACCTTAAGTATGCGAACATGAAATTTACTTAAATTAATATTGATTGTATCGACTCAGTCAGCATGCGATTCCATTTATTGACAGTGACGCTTGATATTCATACAAAAACTCGTAATTAATTTGAAAAGTTTTCCAATCACACCAACTGTTACCGAAAATTAGTTGAGGGTAATTTTGCCGTTAAATCGCGGTACGCATCAGATAAAAAAAATTTTGATTTTTGCATCGAAAAATCATTTTAGCTGAAAAAAAAAAAAAAAAAAAAAAAAAAAAACAAAGGAAACGTTGGCGGTTACTCACTTACACACTGAGCTACTAAGACTGATCGTGAGATCTTTAAACTGCTTCCGTATACGTTAATTATGGACTCCTCTGCTACTAAGTAATTGTTATTTTTCATTCATTTTTGTTGAGAAGCATTCATGTTTAGCCAATGTAACTACTTTTACAATAATATGGCACTATATGAAAAGTTCTCGCAAAGATTGCCTCCATCCAATTCGTTTTGAATAGAGTACGTCTTTCGCCCATAGCACGCCCAAAGTGCTTCCAAATTGTATCAAAAATGGCGACTTCTAAATTCAACATTGAAATACATAGACAAATACTGGACGAACAGATAGACTGACAAATAGACAGATAAACTTAAATCGATTTAGAAAGGGATTGCAAATCGATCGGTATAGTGAAGTGTAAGCTCATTTTAGCTACTTTGAAGTGTCGCATATATCCTGCACCACAAATAATAGACGATATTAAAATGCACTTATGAACCGAGACAAAACGTATTCGTATATGTATTTTGTGCGAATCGGCAGATTTAATATATCTCACTTCTCATTGATAAGAATTGATGATAGAATCTCCGCATAGTGACTTATATTTCACAGATGCTAGAATATTGATTTAAATAGGGGACGACCTCAATTTAAATATGATCAAGAGATGATTAAAGAACAAATTAACGTAAAGCTGCAATAAATTGAAGAAATGCCGATGTCTTCAGCTTACAGCCTTTCTGAGACGATAAAAATTATACAGTGCAGTTCTATACAATATGGCATAAAATTGTTTATAAACGTATTAATCGTACTTAAGATTCCTTCTACGCTCCAGAAATGTGTTAATATTATTAAATAAAGGCAAACCTTAATAATTTCAAATGCACTAGAATAATGTATATGTGTATATGTGTACATATGTTTTAATATATTACATATATTATTTGATAATTAATTTCTATGTGTTTGACATATGTGTGTGGCTTCATTCTTTACTCCTAAGTTTGGGAATTGATTTTATTTTGTATTGATGAGAAGTACATCAGACCGTAATATTCCGTCTGTCTGGCTGTCGGTTAATAAGTTGTCAAGGTTGATAGGAGCAAATATATTAAATCTAAGTTAGATAACTTGATTTTCTACATCAGCCGATGTATTTAAAATCCCTTATGTAACAACAAAAAAAACTTAATGAGTTTAATTTACGATAACCAATACTTTATGAAATATAATACCAATATTTATCGCAAATATTCATGTAACACAAGACTGAACAATAATTGTTATGATTGAATAAGATTTTTTTTTTTCGTCATAAAACGTTGTAGTCTTCCTTAATCATATCGGCCGCCTTTTCTGCAATCATGTATGTCGGTCCGTTAGGATGGGCGGCTATTAGCTGTGGCATAATACTAGCATCAACAACACGCAAATTTCGTATGCCATACACTCGAAGACGCGGATCGACAACGGCCGTACGATCGCTAGCCGGACCCATTTTCACGGTACCTGAATAATGATAAATGGTTTGAGTGAAGTGACGTCCATAACATTCCCAGTAGGCTCGCGACAATGCATTGCCATAACTTTGGCAAGCCGGTATCAAGCGATCCAAAAGAGTAGCATTCACTTTGCGAAAAGCGGGCTGTTCAATAATATTAAGCGCCTTTAATATACCCCTAATCATTATATCCACGTCGTAAGGATGGGCCAGATAATTGGGATAAATTAAAGGATATTCATGTGGATTTTTACTTTTGAGTTTAATGCGACCGCGACTTTTTGGTCTTAAAATCATTGGAAATATTACAAAACTATCGGAATCGTGCTTAAGAATATCCTCGTATAAGTAATGAAAGAGATCGGGGCGCAAGCCGAAACCAATCACAATTGGTGAATTAATATGTACACCTCCAGATACTAAAAATAATTCCATATCTGGCCAACCGTCTTCTTCAGCGGGATGATCCAAATCGAAGAACGAAATTGCTTCAATGCCACTGGGGCTAGTTAAAGGACCGTTTTTATGATCTTGTAGATCTACGACAGTTTTAACTGAGACAAACGTTTTCAAATGCAGACTACTGGCGTTAGTATAAAAGGTGACCCATGGAGCATAATGGTCTTGGAGATTGTATCCCACCGCTAAATCGGCCAAAGGTTGTATTTGCATTTCACGCAAATGTTTTGCCGGTCCTACGCCAGATAACATTAACAAGTGTGGACTATTTATAGCACCTGCCGATAAAATAACTTCTTTGCTGGCCAATACCTGATATGTTTTATTACGCGTTTCGAAGAGAATACCATAGGCTCGTTTGAGGTCTTCATCGATTAACACTTTAGTAACTAAAGCATGTTTACGTACATGCAAATTGGGTCGTTTACCTTTTAGAGGATACAAGTAGGCGCGATTAGAGCTCCAACGTATACCCTTATATATGGTGCTTTGTAAATGCGATACCGATGTCTGTATGCGACCATTGTAATCACGATATTTCACACCAGCTTCTTGATGGGCCCGAATGAAACTATCCGCTAAAGGAGTATGAGTAGTAGAATAAGAAATTTTCACTGGTCCATTACGACCCACATAAGCTTGATCAGCATCCGCTATAGTAGAACCTTCCAGTTTTTTGAAATAGGGCAAGACATTTTCATAACTCCACCCGTCATTGCCCATTTGAGCCCAATTGTCATAGTCACGACGGTTGCCGCGTGTGTACATCATATAGTTTAAAACTGAAGAGCCACCCATTACTTTGCCACGAGGCCAATTGCAACGATTATCTTTCAGACCCAAGCAATACGTTTTCGATGGCTCGGTACGATACTTCCAATTTAGTTCCGGATTCATTTGCAGAAAATGCACAAATCCCGGTATATCCATAACCAAAGTCTCCGGACCACCGGCTTCTAATAGTAAAATTTTCCATTGCGGATTCTCGGATAAACGTGCCGCCAAAGCACAACCGGCTGTACCCGCACCGACCACAATAAAATCATATGCCTGCAGAAGAGTCACTTCGTTGTCCATATATTCCAAGGATAGATTATTTTGGCCATCTTGTAAAAATTGCAAAAACGATAATAAAATATTACCGTCACCGTAATCAGTTTTTTCGCCGACAACCGTAATCCACAACAAACTGCTTAACACTAAATTGGCTTTCATCTCATAGAAGTTATCGTGTTCTTAATTTTCTCTACTCATATCATATAACCTGACGGGTCAACTTTTCAAGCTCAACTGTTTCTTAATGAATTTTATCCAAATACAAACATAGAATAATGACAACATTTTATTATTCTTATTATTTTCATATCGATTAAATCATTTTATCCGATGCATATTAACTATTAGGTCAGTCAATAGTCGTACAGATGCAATTATGCAGCAACGGTATGTGTTTTTCGACGCTATTTGATTCTAGTTTTAAACGGTTCGACGACAGGTGAGGGAATGGGCGGCAATTGTTGATTTAACAGCATACTACTAGTAATTATCGAAACGATTAAAATTTCAATTAAGTGATAGTCATCATAAGTTGTATTAGAAATGAAATTATTTCTTGGAATAAACAAAGCTATACAATGAAAAATATTGAGCAGAACTTATACGGACTTATATAGAAGACGAGAGAGAATTTTTAGCAGATAGAGTAATTAGTCTAGGCTAGCTTTCGCAGAAGACAGTGTTACTGTTTCTCTGTGAGCATTCGGCTCCTTCACGTCAACACACTACCTTCAACCTTTACGCATGAATATATATATGATTTCTTAAGGCAAAGGCGTTTGGAGTTTCAAATAAGTGGAATTCTGCTTTAAAAACAAAAGCATCATATGCGTATAGCGTTGCTTTTCCGATTTAATTTGATAGGATAGTGCTGCTAAATGATGTTATGTATGCGAATACGTTGCGATATCCAATGATCAAATAACCGCTACGCAGGCTAGGCGTAGGAATTGATATCAACTGTAAAGCGGTACATCCACAGCGTACTTATTTGGGGATCTCAGCTGGATCTGGCGTATTACAGTTTAGTCCAACTCGCACAGAATATCCTATTTTCTACATTGCCTATCATCAGACAGCATTCCTTGACTTGAGAAATCTTGTGTGGAGTGGTGGTGTCAGAATGCAAATAGAACCATATCGCTCAAATGTGGCTCACATCGTTTGTTGGGTCAAATTATTACGATGGACAAATTGTTATCATAAAACATTAATGAATAGGACTTTTTAGCACATAAGGGTTTACTTTTCGTGAGAATCCTTGCACGCCGTGATATCCAAAAATTAGTCCTACGTTATTCAAATTCGGTAAGGTTTACTATTATGAATTAATGTTCATCATGAAATGTTGGAAATTAGATTATTTACCATTTTATTATCTAAAGATTCAGTCTTCGTAAAAATGGTTACATATGAGAGGAGTTCGAAATATTTCACCAGCGAATTAAGCTTTTCATACCAATTTAGAAGGTCGAAATATTACTACCTACTAGCAACTTTTGTCGTGAAATTCGAAAAAGTGCAATTTTTTTTTTTTTTTTGATGTAAGGACGGGGAGTTTTCGGAAAAGTGCACCGATCCAAATCAATTTTCCATAGCGTTTTAAGCACGCACAAGTATATCAAATTTCATCAAAATATCTTCAAAAATTGTGATTTGTATGTTGAACATAAATAATTATACATGAAAAGTCATCAGACGGACAAACGAGCTTAGATCGATCCAGAGGATAGGTCTAGTACGAATGGTTTAAGAAAAGATGGCTCTATCTTCTGCGCCCTTCTGGGCGTCACACACGTTCGCACACGCTTGACATACCCTATACCATAAGTGGTGGTAGGGTGTAAAAAGAAGGACGAAAACGGATCTTCAATTCACATTTGTCATCTATTGCCACCATTTTTTCGATGGACATTCTCTTATAACTTATCCTTATAACAAATGATTTACAATATAATACAAATTTAATATCGATTCCGCTGAATTAAACAAAATTTGAAATTAAAAGCTTAAAGGAAAGGATGAAAATGATCTTAAAACTATAAAAATCTACAAATAAATAAATGAGTGATAGCGAAAAACAAAACAGCAAAAAAACCAAATAGATGCACATATCTAACCGTATCTAACCTTAGGTCTACTATTGTCTATCCTATTATCAGCAAAAATAATAAAATATTTACTACTATTGGCTATAATTTCAATGAAAATATATTTTACATTGCCGATGTACTGTTGCAGTATCGTAGCGGTTTGTTACTGACATACTATCATTTATAGGAAATATTTACGTTCTGAAAGCAAACCAGATCTATCTATCCGATCCTTTCGAATGAAAGAAATTTATCTTGAGGCTATTATTTGTACTAACCTTACTTACCATTTTTTATATGTTATGCGCGCAGCAGGCAAATATGATTTTAGTGCAAGTGCATTATATCTCATTTTTATATCCTGCAGCAAGCAAACTACACCTTTTGCCCCACAACGTTGCTGCGTTCGGCGTTCGAAACAGACAAAGGGACTGCGTTCTCGCTCCCTTATAACATATGTAAATAAAGTTTGTGTAACTCTAGCGATTTCTTGGTAATTTTTTAAGATTCCCTTCGACGAGTTTGACGGGTGAGGATCATACGGCTTTAAAGCAGGTAAGAAAACGTTTCGTGCTTACTGGCCCCATCCCTCCAATTCGATCGGTTTTACTGAACAAGTCAGACAAGTTAGACTCGCTTGATTTCTTGTTGAGAAGGCTGCCAATACGCTTCGGCACGACATTACCTTTAGAATGAGTAATGTGAGTGTTTCAGAAAGTGTCCGTGCAACAAACGAACCTTGCTGGCGTTACTTGAAACTGCAAGACGGAGCAATTGAATATATATTTACCCAAAAGTTTCCCACACTTTTGTTATTCTTCACTCGAATCTATAAACACCGTTCATTCCCGCTTTATTTTAGGTTTTAGACTAACAGCATAATCACATTATGATTATATTTACTTTTTTCAGCGATCACTACGTTGCTACATTCATAGTTTGTACAAATACTTGTAGAGTTTTATCATAAAACTCATCAATTCTTTTTTAACTTTCAATGCCTCTCAATAAACTTCTATAGTTTCCTCGTTATTCAACGTAACTGAAGTGTTTTTTTTTTTTTAACTGAAACAACTCGTTTCATTGGAAATGAGTTTTCTATACAAAAATTTTAAAACCGGTACATTTTATTGTATGCTAAGTTTGTTTTAATCAAGAAAGGTCTCTATAAGTCTATAATAAACCACACAATAATTCAATGTCAGTGCCAAACTATAAATTATAACGTGAAAACAAAACCAACAAATAATATAACAAAATTAAGTAAAAGATATTTGATAATAGAGAGTCGCTTACATCGAGAATAATCACCGCTCACCGATAAAAAGTTGAATAGAAATTAGAAGGAGATCGAGAGTGAAGAATCGAGAAGAAATTGAGAGAGTGTCCGCGGGATCAGACTTGCTTGATGATGCAGTCAAGCAGATATATAGCAGATAACATTTTCAAAATTTCGATGCATTCTGCAATTAAAAAGACAAACTTGTATCTATCTGTCTATCTATCTGTACTGTACGACTCGTCTCTCACTGGCTCTTAATGAATTCAATCGTTGTTCACGTCGACGTTTGTGCTTGCGCAGAGGAGATTACTTTTTTTCTTTTTTTTTTTCTTGGTTGGTGCTTAACCGAATTTAATGTTATGGTTTATTTCAACAAAGACAAAAGAAATCACCTCTGAGCAAACAATCAAAGAGAATCTTGCATTTAGAGAAGTCGATTATATTAAAACACCATCCGCCACGCTGAATAAAGCATTGAAGTTTTAAATCTCCCTGCGAGCAGATATCGTCGTGTGTAATATTAGAAAGATAACCTCAAAAAATAACGAATTTGGAATGCTTTTAATAATATTAAGCAAACATGTTGAAAATATTTGTTAGAATTCCTTTGGCGGGCCGTTTAACACTGATTATTTGTTTATTCGCGTTCTCGTGGGCCCAGGAACGTAACGTGATTTTGGAAGCAATTGATTTTTTAATACGCGGCGGAAATGATGCCAATTTAGAGAATTATGACAACACCATTGGCATGGAGGGAGAATACGATTTTATTGTAGTCGGAGCCGGTACAGCAGGCTGCGCTTTGGCTGCTCGCCTCTCAGAAAATCCAAAATGGAAGGTTTTATTATTAGAGGCAGGTGGTCCCGAAAGTCTAGTTATGGATATACCAATAGTAGCTCATTACCTGCAACTTGGTGAAATGAATTGGAAATATCGTACTCAGCCGTCCCAACAGGCTTGTTTAGCCATGAATAATAATCGTTGTAATTGGCCTCGGGGCAAAGTAATGGGCGGCTCTTCTGTTCTAAATTATATGATGTATACACGAGGTAATCGTCGCGACTACGACCGCTGGGCTGAGCTGGGCAACGAAGGCTGGAGTTATAAAGATGTTTTACCATATTTTAAAAAATATGAAGGCTCCACTGTACCCGATGCCGAACCTCAATATGTTGGACGCAACGGACCGGTAAGAATTTCGTATATAAAGTGGCGGTCTAAGATCGCTGATGCTTTTGTGGAAGCTGCCCAACAGGATGGTCTTAAATACCGTGACTATAATGGTCAAATACAGAACGGCGTTTCCTACTTACATACTACCACTTACAACGCCACACGCTGGAGTTCCAATCGTTCCTATTTATACCCAATCAAAGGGCAGCGTCCTAATTTGCATGTCAAGAAGAGAGCTTTGGTTTCTAAAGTGCTTATAAATCCCGAAAGTAAAACGGCCTACGGCGTGGAAGTGCAAACTGATGGTAGATCGTATAAAATTATGGCCCGCCGTGAAGTTATAGTGTCAGCAGGTGCGATTAACACACCGCAATTGCTTATGTTATCAGGAGTGGGTCCTTCGAAACATTTGAAAGAAATGGGTATCAAACCTATAGTCAATTTAGCAGTAGGTTATAATCTGCAAGACCACACTGCCCCAGCTGTTACTTTTACCACCAATGCAACATCCTTACATTTTGAAGACTTTTCCGAATCTACTTGGTTGTATCGGTTTAATAGGCAAGAAGGGCCGTATGGTTCACCAGGTGGTTGCGAAGCTATAGCATTTTGGGATTTGGGCCATCCTGACGCTGTTGATGGTTGGCCAGACATTGAATTGTTTTTAGTGGGCGGTTCCATGTCTGCCAATCCGGCCATTTCTCGCGGATTCGGCTTAAAAAACTCAATTTACAACAGTATGTTTGCAGAAATTGAGGATAAGAATATTGATGCATTTATGGTCTTCCCAATGATTTTGCGACCAAAAAGCCGAGGCCGTATCATGCTTAAATCTACAGATCCTTTCAAATACCCTTTGATTTACGCGAATTATTTTTCGAATCCATATGACGTCGATATATCTGTAAAGGGTTTACTTAAAGCTATTAGTTTAACCGAGCGCTCGGGCTTTAAGAAAATCAATGCTAAGCTCTGGGATCGTCTGATTCCGACTTGCAGTCAATTTCCTTATAAATCGCGTGAATATTGGGAATGTTATGTTAAACATTTCACTTTTACTATTTATCATTATTCGGGTACAGCTAAAATGGGTCCAATAACGGATCGTTCCGCTGTTGTAGATTCTCGCTTAAGAGTGTACGGAGTAAAAAATCTACGAGTAGCAGATGCCAGTATAATGCCTGAGATAATGTCGGGGCATCCGAATGGACCGGTTTTTATGATAGCTGAGAAAGCTGCCGACATGATTAAACAAGATCATAATTATATAAAATAACATATAGTACGATCGATGTTTAAAAGGGGAGGATTAGGATAATTTTTATTTAATTTTACTTACTTAGCCATATTATTTGTACTTTTAAAATGTAAGACAACTAACTAATACTCACAATAATGTTTAATACCAAAGAGATGAAAAACACACAACAGTTATAAGGAACTTATGAAATATATATTAAAGGTAAGGGCTTGCAAGGAGACACAATAAATTTATAGAAGGTTCAAACAAATTCATCTTTTCTTTTTCGCTAATAAGGCGTTTCGCACTCACTATATTGCTGAAGCATATGTCTGCCATACCATAACTTTAATGAGTTATTATGTCTAGAAGGTAAAAGTAATCGTCACTGTTCAGTAATATATAATCAAGTAATATTTGCAAAAAGATACACGAGAAATAGATGGTTATCTCTTCTGAGGCCGCGATAAAGTCATTTTCGTCTTTATAGATGTAATGATGTTTCGTTCGTTATGTAAGAGATAGCTCGAATGTTCATTTCAAAGGATATAAGTGTGCGTGGACCATCAAGGATATCATCTAAACGGCAACTGAAAAAACCACTAATATCAATAAATATTTCTTCTACAAAGTCGTGCCTCTTCAGTGCCCCTAATATCTGTTTTTCTAGACCTTTGAATATGTCGAGCTATGTTTTCAACTGTTGACTTGCTTTTCTCGTTGAGCAGTATTTGCTTTATTATAACTTCGTACATAAAAAGAGTAAAAACGTGAAGATCTTCACAAGTCGTCATATCGTCAGTACATTCGTATTACGTTAAGCAGCTGGAACAAATGGGTGCTTAACGATTGACAAAACTTAATTTAAAATGTTTTTCGTCGTTTTCTTGAAAGACCTCGCTCTTTTATATGTTCGCCTGAAACGTTAGAATCACGCGAAGTTGTCTTACACTCTCCAGAATCGTAATGGAAGCCAAATAATTTATTTGATGCTTCCAAGAGATAAATAGTTTATCTGCAGTAAAACCATTTGCTAATCGTACAATGTTAGATCGCGGGTCCGTTTCCGATTTTATGTTCCATATGGCCTTCGCAAATACCAGGCACATTTGTTAAAAGTATTCGCAGCATTCCCATCATCCAGTCAGCAAATGTATAGCGAATATATCTGAAAATCGTCAAAGGTCCTCGCGATAAGAACAGTATATTGATAGTTCAAAACATACACACACACACACACATACTCACACACACATTCCTATTCACATGTTAGCTGAAAGGCCTTACTCTCGGTAAGTTCACGTGAACTTTTAGATATTGTATATGGAAAAATAGTTAAAGAGTATTCGTATCAGTCGTGGACGCTTGATATAAAATATCTATCAAAGTTAAAATCTTTGATTTGTCTAAGTTTTCAAATTCTATTGGCTATACCTCAGTCTCTCTAGGCAACGTTTAAATTTGTCATATTATTCGGTAGCGCATCATAATCTTTGCGATCGTTCAATGTGACCACAGCATTACAATTTGTTATTTGAATTTCTAACTACATCATCATCATCAAGAATATCACATTCTTTTTAAAACTAGTTTTAAAATATTTTTTCAAATTAAAAATCTGCGAGAATTAATGCGCACTACATAAAAATTCTGCCCCATAAAGACCTATAATAAATTAAAAGCAACAAATAAACACACAGTGATAAATAACGAAATATTTTACGTGTCGACTGCGTTAAGATTAGTTGACAAAAACTAGATAAGTGTTTGGAGGAGATTTAAAAGTGAAAAGAAAAAGTGTGCTTGCGGTCACACTTTCAGTTCTTACTAATTACGCTTCAAAATTTCAGTTGAAAAACGTAAAACGCTGATATAAAATCTGCTCAGAAATTAAATTAAAGACAAATTAGTTCGCTAGAGACTCTGTCATTAATTAATTAATTGAAACGCCAATCACACTAATCTCTACGCGTGCGCAAATGTTATGACATTTTTTTTATTTATGAGTGAGTATTTATTTAACTAAAGTATAATCAAATTTCTAAAATGAGAATAATTCAGGAATAAAAAAACACATCGTCTCGGACCACGACGACTATATGTTAAAACACGAATTTTCATCTTAAGCAACGCATTAAGCTTGGAAATCTTTCTGCGAACAGAGTGATCGTATATGACACCAGAAGGATAACCTCAAAAAATAATACTCATTTCGAAGCTCTGTGAAGAGAAATTCGACTTTAACTAGCAAAGACACCTACCATATCTGTTAATAAAACTCAGTTAAGGCCTGAACACATCTCTGCTAAATAATTAAAATTAGTTGGATTAATTAGTTGGATTTGAAAGCCTACTCCGTTCATATTAAACAACGTAATATATTTTTGTGGACATCTAGATGAAAATACCTTTCAAACAAACTAAACAAATTCAAATTCTGCTTATGGAAGCTATTTCTGACGATGTTTGAAATTTGGAAATTTGGTTTCGATGTTTAAAAAAATGAATATGAAAAAACATCGAAATTTGAGACTCTAGTGCGGCCAAGCTAGAAAATCTCACCTATATTCACCTATATCACGTGAATCTATATAAAAGTACCTGTCGCATGAGCAAAAAAAAATTCAAACTTTTCTTTCAGTAACAATTTTTAACAATTTTTTATAAAATTGGTATGTTAGGGAAAAATGGGCGTGAGCATAGCATATACTATGCTATACTAATAGTATAGTATAGTACTAGTATAGTATAGCACTAGCATAGTATATTCGAATATAGCACATTATATACTAGTACAGTGTACACTACACTATGTACTAGTAAAAAATATACTATACTGTAGTACTACATCTACTGCATGTACTGAAGTACTATATGTACTGTATACGGGGTTTTTTTTAATTTTTCAAAGTCTTTCGATTTTGTAGATCATCACGTATTGCTGCAAAAATTGTCATTGTATTGTGTGATTGTTCACACTATACAATGAAGAGTTATTTCACCAATATCGCAGCACAAGCTTTATTGGCAAGAAAGCGGATTAGGTCCGTTGCTCTTCTCACTGCACTCCCACGAATTGGCATTTTATACAAATTAAATGCGAAACTTAAACTGGTCAGTCATACATCAATCGTTAACGCAATCACTCTTAAATTATATGGAAAAGGTACATATATATATGCTGATAATTAAGATAGTATAATGGTAGTATGTGTGAACAAGTTGCCAACAGTTAGTCAGCTGACAATTTGGGATATGGTATAAGGGTATATGCGAAACAGTGTTACTAATTAATGGGTTACGCGAACATTAATGTCGACAGGCAGTACTGTCAATGCGGGAAACATAACAAGTCTGAGAAACCCGAGCAGTAGATTTGAAAAGACCAAGCAGCATATTCACTCTATAATGCAATATTTATCTTAGGATTTAAAATCGATTAACGGAATATCGATATTTAAATCTTCTTGTGAAGAATGCTTTCATACTATAATCATAATGCTTTTATGCCCTATCTAAATTACATAATAAGAAGTATTTTTTTTCATAGTCTTTATACAATTCTGCAAACTTGCAAACAAAAGAAGAAGAAGAAGTTATATGCTGTATGGAAATTTTCTCTGACGACCTCTTATAAAGTCAACCTGAACTTAATTTTTAAATGTTTACGAACAGAGAGAAGTGCTCAGCTAGAAAAAACACGAGAAAACTGAAAAGATCAAATATTCACAATACGAAGAAAATTCTTTCCAGAGGGCTACCAAATGATCAATAATAGTATTAAGTTTCTACTTAAGCGTAAATTTTCTAATAAGCGTGAGAAGTTGATTATGCAGCTTGCAATTAAAGCTTCTCAAGCTAAATCACTATACTAAGAACGGTTACTAACCTCTTTCTCCTTGACCCCTAGCAACCATAATGCTTATAAAGGAAGCCTTTTTGTCATTAACAATTTTCGTAAACAAGATATATCTGATTTGAAAAAAATACTCAACCACAACAAAAAAACAAAAGTATCAATAAATTTAATATCGCTTTTACAACAACCGGTCTATTCACATATACACCAAATCATAATATATACTTAAAATTAAGAAACGATAAACATATTCTTGTAAACGCGAAAATTTACTAAAGTTTAAGTTCAACTCTTGTACAAGTGCTTGAGAGTGATTTGTTAATGACCGCAAGCACTCTGTCAAATGCTTTAATGCCAAACTAGAAGTTAAAGCTTTTACTAATATTTCAAATGAAAAAAAAAAAAAAAAAAATTTATGCTTACATAAAGCCATCGACACATGAATAGCACAAATATAAATCAAAACTAGAAGCAATTACTTATGGTATAAATAAAAGATTTTATGCTTACAACCATATTTGGGTTTTGTTATCACGTTTTCTTGCCATAGCTTTCATCATTTCGCATTAAAATTCTTTATTTCGGAGCTCACTGGTAAGTTACGAAATTCAACAAAAAAAAAAAAAAAGATGAGAGCGCCAGTTGACGACACGATTTCGTATCACTAGTATTCACTGGCTTCGGAATGCGTGAAAACGCGGCCAAATGTATTGGAGAAGCAGCAGACAGCTTCACTTCTCATTTTCCAAAGCCAGTATATCGGACAATGTAGTAGAATAGATCCAGAAGCCGTAAAAACATCTAATATGCCTAACGAGTCGGAGTGATTTCTCTTATATTGAATTGGGGCCCTTTTTTGGAAATTGAGAGTCAAACTCCTTAAAAAAAAGACTTTAAGCAAAAAATTATCATGATTGTTGAGAAGATATCGATGGTGTCTAAGTAGATAAGTCAGACATTTTTGGAGAACGGAAAATGACAACATGAAATATTCAATGCGTATCAAAAAAAAAAAAAAAAAAACATTTTTATGGCTTTACCTTTAATTTTTCCGGGTAGGGAAACTTGCTCTATCTCTATGCCGAGAAAAATCTTATATCATTCGGATCATCTTTTTACTGAATGAAATTCATTTGTTTCAATCCTTCAAGCATTCCATTCCATTTTTATATATGACTTACTTTAGTTTTTTGAAATATGTGCTATTCTTGTACCCAGGGCTGTATATATTGTATGCATTTTGTTTGAAGCAAGCAGTTCCATTGGCTTGTTCAAGAATCTATAAATAGTTATTTTTTACTTTTATTAAGTTTAGAAAAGATCAAACAACCTCTGCGCGTTAAAGACACAAGCAGCAACACGATGGTTCGACTTAAGGAATTTAATCTTAAAACCAAATATACCGAAAGTTGTTAAGCACATTAGAAGTTACGTTTTCAAGTGGAACAGACATACAATTATTGCATACAAGCGCTTCAAAGGTGTTTATTTAAAAAGACAAATAGACCAAAAAAAAAAAAAAATAATAATAATAATAATAATAATAATGGCAGCATCCGACTTTTGGGAACAATTATGAATAATTGATAAAAGCCTAGAAACGCATCAATCATAAAAACCAAAAATCAAAAGACATAAAAAGATAAAAAAATGTTTAGCTTTCACGCTTTCGTGGCATTTCTTTTGTTATGCAAAGCCTGGGCCCAGGATCGCAATTTCATTTTGGAGACTATCGATTTTTTAATACGCGGTCAAAACGATGTGAATTTAGAGAATCATGATAACGTTATTAGTATGGATGGCGAATATGATTTCATTATTGTGGGGGCGGGCACAGCAGGTTGCACTTTGGCGGCTCGTCTCTCGGAAAATCCTAAATGGAAGGTTTTATTATTAGAAGCGGGAGGACCGGAACGTTTAATTATGGATATACCCATAGTGGCACATTTCCTGCAATTGGGTGAAATGAATTGGAAGTATCGTACCCAACCTTCCCAACAAGCTTGCTTAGCTATGAACAATAATCGGTGTAACTGGCCACGTGGAAAAGTAATGGGCGGCTCTTCTGTCCTCAACTATATGATATACACTCGCGGTAATCGTCGCGATTATGACCGTTGGGCTGAGATGGGCAACGAAGGATGGAGTTTTATGGATGTATTACCATATTTTAAGAAGTACGAAGGCTCCACCGTACCCGATGCCGAGCCTGAATACGTAGGTCGAAATGGCCCTGTAAAAGTATCTTACGTAAACTGGCGTTCAAAAATTGCCGATGCCTTTGTAGAAGCCGCTCAGCAAGACGGTCTTAAGTATCGAGATTATAATGGCGAAATTCAAACAGGTGTCTCTTATTTGCATACCACCACTTTTAATGCCACACGCTGGAGTTCAAATCGTGCCTATTTATACCCAATCAAAGGCAAACGTCCAAATTTGCATGTTAAGAAAAATGCTCTAGTTACTAAAGTGCTTATAGCGCCTGAAACAAAAACTGCTTACGGCGTTGAAATACAAGCTGATGGCAAACGTTACAAAATTCTGACTCGTCGTGAGGTCATATTATCGGCCGGAGCCATTAATACCCCGCAGTTACTAATGTTATCGGGAGTGGGCCCGGCTAAACATTTAAAAGAAATGAATATCAAGCCTTTGGCTGATTTGGCAGTGGGTTATAATCTTCAAGATCACACTGCTGCGCCTATTACTTTTACCACAAATATGACTTCTTTACATTTTGAAGACTTTGCTGAACCGACCTTAATGAATCGTTTTAATCGAAATGAAGGCCCATACGGCTCTCCAGGTGGATGCGAAACTATAGGTTTTTGGAAACTTGAACACCCTGACGCTGACGACGATTTCCCCGATATTGAGATATTTATGGTAGGGGGTTCTATGGCCTCTAATCCAGCCATTTCTCGTGCGTTTGGATTAAAAAAATCAATATACGACAGTATGTTTGCCGAAATTGAAGATCAACGTATGAATGCCTTCATGTTGTTCCCAATGATCTTAAGGCCGAAAAGCCGAGGTCGTGTTATGCTTAAATCAACAGATCCTTTTAAATATCCTTTAATCTATGCCAATTATTTTGCTCATCCATATGATGTCGATATATCAGTGAAAGGATTACTGAAAGCCATTAGCTTAATGGATCTGGCAAGCTTTAAAAAAATTAATGGTAAATTATGGGATCGCATAATACCCACTTGCAGCAACTATCCGTACAAGTCACATGAATATTGGGAATGTTATGTTAAACATTTTACGGTAACCATTTATCATTATTCGGGTACTGCTAAAATGGGTCCGAAAACAGATCGTAGCGCAGTAGTAGACTCACGATTGAACGTATTTGGTATACGCAACTTAAGGGTGGTCGATGCCAGCATAATACCAGAAATAATGTCGGGTCATCCAAATGGACCTGTTTTTATGATAGCTGAAAAAGCTGCCGATATGATTAAACAGGATTATGGTTTCATTTAGGAAAATCATACAATATAAAGGCAAAAACCTATCCGATTGAAAAACTCTTGAAGTTAAACAGCGTTCTAGTTGTGTATTACTTAACTTAAACGAGCCATTTTCTTCGAAAAGAAAAACAAAGAACCATTAAAATGTGTGTGATAAAATAGAGGGGAAAAAAAAAAAACAAATTTCAAAAACATTTAAATTTAAAAATTTTTTTATTTTCACCTCAACAATCCAAACAATAAAATCTTATAATCCGTCATAGCAGACAATTTATGAAAATTCCTTATAATCTTTGCTTAATAAATGTTTTACCAGCTACACCCATTTCTAATACTATTAATGATTTTCTCGATTGAAATGTCCTTCTAAGGTTCAAAGATGTAAGAACAACTTGTTTTAATATTTCTGATTAGCAGAACTTGTGAAGAAAACTAACATAGTGGCCAGTGAGACGTTGGAGCGAAAGAGAGTAAAAAAATTTCATTTTCGTAGAAAAGTAAATAATTGTGATTAACTGTGTCATAGAGCAAATTGAAATAATGCGATATAAAATCGACTGAATCGTCAAGTTGCTCCAAACCAATGCCGCTTACCCAAGCCTAAACATTCGTTTGTTCGGGAATTACCCTTACCCCGTACAACCCGCTACCACCACTTTTCATTCTTTAACTTTACACTGCTTAGTCCCGTTTTCCTTCCGTGTCTACCTGGAATCCTCCTTGGCCACCTTGACCACCATGCCCACCTACATAGCGGAGCTTTTATATTAAGAAGAAAAAAAAAATAAATAAATAAAAAACAAAAGAAACACAAACGGGAAATGGGAAAAGGGCCAAGAGTTGTCCGCCAATAAATTAGGTGAATGGCTGCACGCAACTCTTGTTAAGCATTTAATTCGGCGAAAGGAATTCATATAACGTACCGTCATAATCAAAAAAAAAAAAAAAAAACTAAATTATAATTTTGATCTAAATACCTTATATAATATTGAATGTTTGCTTTCTATTCGAAAACAGACAGACAGACGAAGACACGAAGGAACTAGCAGACGGGCAAATGTAAATTGATTGTGAGTTTTGCGCTGATCAGGATTTTAGAGGTGTAGTTGGGAGCGTTACAGAAGGAGAGCCCAATTTAATACAACCTCATTATTCAGTGGTAGAAGAAGAAGAAGAAGAAGAAGACTAACAAGGAAATTTATCGAGCTGCTGCAAAACAATTACACAATCCATTTTCCACGCATATTATTAATGAATAAAACTTTTCAAGTAAACATACAACACGATTATAACGCTATGTAGCGTATCTTGTTCTTGCTCATTACAATATTGAGTACGAAAAAGAGTTATTAAAAAAAAGAAGATGAAAAGAGGTTCACAATGGCGTTAAGTGCGCAATTATTGCAACAATTGTATTTAATTATATTGATCGCCAAATTAAAATATTACGAAATTAATTGCTATTGCTTACGCATTACATGTATTAGTATGAAAACTTCGAATTTATTGATAACATAGCCAAGCGAAAATAAATTTATTGATTTAACATTTGGTCAAGAAGACATAAGTGGGGAGAAAAATTACCGAATTGAAGGTAGTCCGCCAAGGTAGCTCACATCTTTTGAATGTATACACATTCAAAAAAAATTAAACCAAGTTTTTAATTATAATTTTAAAAGCAAAACACCAAGTTATATATATATATATATATATATATATATATATATATTGCTATTAACTATCATATACATTTGCAATACACGCACTGAAAAGGAGGGTAATGCACAAATCGGGTTATGACAACTTTCAGATAACACAGCGCTAATGTACTTTTCTGATATGTATTAAAGGACCCATGAAGCTATCAGCAAAACCCATAATTTCATCGCTATATTCAAAGTTTATCCAATCTCGCCCTTTTCTTCTCCTTCTCTTTCTTCTTTCTCATCAACTTTTTTTACTTTTACTTATTTCATTTTCAATCTTCAAAGGCGAAAACTATTGCTATTTTTCATTGTTAGGTATACGCCAATGATGTTTTCAATAGACGCGAACAGTAGAGGAAAAATAATTAATTAAAAAACAAATATTGTAATAAGTAAACGATTTATCATAAATTTCGATCGAAATAAACAAAACATTTAACGCTTATTAAATTTATTTATAATAAATTTATTTTGCATAATTTATATAAGCAATTTATGTACTCTTATGTGCTCTTTCTCTCGTAAACAATAAGTGCTTTTATTAAGAGCGAATTCATTTAATAAACAGATCTCGTGATATTCTCATCGGCAACGACAATATATTAAAAGAATATTCACGAATATTACGCAATTATATCGCATTTTTTATAAATTTGCATTCCAAACACTTAACTAGAGGAAGCAGATAAAATAGAAAGTTAACTCAAGTTAAGTACCAACTTGTCTAACGTCATTTCATTTCGCTTTGAAACGCAATCAATCGCTGAATAGCAAGACGCGAAGAAATTTACATCCAATTTTTTTCTTTCTCTACTATTATTAAAATTATTTAAACATTCTATGAGTGAAAATTAAAAATTAAAAAAAAACTTCAAAAGGGATTCTTACTTTTATTATGCAAAAATATTTTCCTATCTTCTGACATCAACAACAATACATACAAATTCGAGTTCGTACATCCTCATCCTCAAGGCAATGGTCATCGCAATGCAGATCGAAAGTCATAAATCATATTTTAGAATATTTCTTCAAACCCAATTGCGTTACGCGTTCCCTCTTTCGAATCATCGCAATTGTTCCCGGGGTTTCATTTGAATTACTTAAGCATTGATTAGATCATTGAAATGATTGACCGACACATAACCACAGCTTTTGTTTCTCTGATTGCAGCGTTCAAGCAAGTTCAAGCAAACCGAAAATGTCGAAGCAAAAGCGACTGACTGTTCGCATCATTACTAAGTCTATCGTATCCGTGAAGGATCCGTTTTTCAGCAAAATGATGCTAACAGATGTTCGCTCTGCACTCTGCACACTTAGTTTATGCTCTTAGCATATTTAAAACAAATACTCCGATCAAAGCAATACTGATCCGCCTGAGTAGCCGAAGGCGAGGAATCTCGACCAGCAAGTCAATGGTCGTGGGTTCGAATCTCAAGTGCGGTAGAGTTTTTAATAAAAGCTGATATCCATAGATGCCTAGTGCTCTTAAGAGTTTAGTCTTAGAATTTATTTCTCTGGCGAAATTAATAATAATAATAATAATAATAATAATAATAATAAAGCAATAATGATTTTTATAAAAATTTTCCGAACACAATATAGTTAATAATAATCGATCGAAAGATCGAAAAGTGTGATAACTACTTTAGTTTGATTTGATGATCGGCGGTAACGATTTTGCATAGCAGATTAGTGTTATATCAGAATTTCCCAAAAAAAAAAAATAAAAAAAAAAATGCAAGCGCGAGACGCCATTAATTTGCAAATACAATTGCCCGCCTTGCGATATGCTATAATAAATTCTTTAATAATAAACGATTCATTCATTTTCGACAGTGCATGGAGCAAATTTACATCCAATTTTTTCTTTCTCTATTATTGAAATTTTAATTCTTTCAGAATTGCAATAAATGCTACGCACACTAAGCAAAAAAAGGAAGATTAGCCTGCACAAGCTCGCCACTTACATAAGCGACTGTATTATTAAAAAAAAAAAACAAACCGAACGCGAATGAGGCGCAGAGAAATGTGTAAAGAGCAACAACATCCATCCGAATAATGCAAGGAAATAAGATTACATGCACATACAAATATTTAATTTTTAATCAGCTTTATCGGAATCACAAGGGTTGCAAAGAATATTTCGCTTACAGACTAAACAGTTTGAGGGAGAGGAGAAAGCGAAAACCATTTTATTTGATTAAAAACACGCGGTTGCAATTGCATGCAGATTTTAATGCGAAGCGAGAACTTACTTGCTTGCATGCTGAACATGTGCTACGAAGGAAATTCTCATCAAAAATTCGATATCAAAATTTAAACACAACTCTTTAATTACGTTTGATAAATGTGCATGAAATTTATTTTATAACCCTTCCTGCCTGACTGTTTCTTCAAATTACGCCCGTGCTCTTCAAGTTCTTCAATATTCCTTTGGGCGTAAAGCAGACAATTGCTGCTAATTGCATAAGAAATCTTCAACTTGAGTGATTTTTTCATCAACGATTGTGTTTTTAAACGTCTCCCCGGGACTTTATTTTTCCATTTTTTTTTTTTTTTTTTTTTTTTTTTTTTTTGGTGAACTTTTACTGATTGTTCATATGATTGTAAAATTCGATTTAAGTAAATAGAATAAAAATTATACTTACATAAGAAATTTTAAATGCCATGTCACTAGAGTTCGCTTACCTGAAAAGAAACAATAATTTTCATTAATTATATTAAAATAATAATAAATAAAACACAGTATCGACGACTCGATATATTATGAACTTTACAATACAACTTCCATTACCTTAGCGAAAGCGATCCCACTTGACCAAACAAAAATCGCAATAGTCAAGATAGGGGATGAAAAGTTTGAATATATAATTTTCGGTGCATGTCATCAATAAAAAATCAATCGGTATCACGTTCACAGTAATTAACAAATTGAAAGGACATTTTTCAGAGGAATAGAAATCATTCTCAGAAAATGTTCCTTAAGTCTGATGTGTTTTTTAGCCTATTTCAGGGAAAGACTTGATACTTTACGCATTAAACTTCGGATGAACTCACGCAAACCGGAGTCAAGCAAATTGCAAGGTGCAGTGTCACAAGCATAACATTCAAATAGTTTGTAGAACCTATACGGGCGATTTTGCTTATATTTGAACTTAACGTCACATTGCTGAACAAAATGCAAAAAATTTAAGAATACACCCTTAGATGTAGTTCGGGCGGCAAACAGGCCAAAATAATTCTCTGCTTCACGCTCGCCAAGTGCACGCACCTTTCAGTTCGTAATCTATGCAATGCAAAGACTTGATCTTTTTCAATCAATTTTTCATTCCTTCAATACGAAGGATTGATCATGTATAAGCATGTAACTTAATTTCTAAATTGAAATTGAACAAATTTCAATATATGAGATTTTCAATCATACTAAGAGAATTAACGGCTTCCGCTGGTTAATTAATAAGCAAAATAAGCGCTTTTGATTTATTTAACTGATCTAGGGTCTTATATATATAACGAGCAGCTTCAAGTCAAAGACGGCGACGATTTAACTGCAACGTACAAAGTACTGATGCTTTCTGGAGAACTGAATATCGGCGACATGTATTTCATTTTAGAAAAGATCGAGACCTATGGCAAAACCTGTAGAATAATCTAGTGATTAGGAACGAAGGTAAATGAATGATCCCGCTCTTTATGAAAACCGTAAAATGATCTATTTGTTGCCTATCGAGGGCGTTATGTTTATAGCACTCAGCATACGCAAGAAAGATCTAATAAAGTAGACGCATTCTTTAATTAAGTCTCGAAAGCTAACATACTAAAAAAGCTTAAAACTGACATATTGACATACAATATTGACAAATTGGACAAATGAAAAATTCGCAGAAAGCATTAATTGAACATTGGACAAACCATTTGAAGAATAATATGCGAATTTTACTTATTCGGATCACGAATATCGAATGATCTAGATTTATAAAGTTTTCTTTATATTTACATGAATGAGCCTATAGTTCGTGCTACTTCGAGGTGCTTCATTTCATGTTCCCATTATAAAGGTTTTTCCATGTCGTTTATCTCACTCCGCCTTATGGAAATTCTTTGCCTTATTAAATAGTATTAACGCTTTTCTAGATAAGCTTTACTACATAATTGTCATAATTACCCGTACAAAATGTAACATTCCCAAGCAAAGGAAATAGTCCGGCGATTTTCATTTAAATCCAATTATGAAATTTTTGTGCAGGTTAGACGATCGAACGCAGATTAACTTTGAATGAAGAAAGCAGCAAATTTATATTAACTAAATCGGAACAGCAAAAGCAAACAAATCCTACCATTGAAGCTTAATAATATTATCACGATTTTCCCTTTGAATGCAACTGCGTTAAATCATTGCCGAGCAAATATTGCTCAGATTTACACTGATCACTCAACAATGAAAATTTTCCTTTTTTGTGGGCGTAATCGACATGTAATTTTACACACATGAAGAGTGTTTTCTTCGTCGCAAAAGTTTAATTTTCGTTACGTTCGTTCGTACGGTGTTGATGAAAGTTCTCAGGGGCAAATTTTCAGTACCATTGATTACTTAGAGAAAGGGTAAGGGAAAGGGCGAAAATGTATTCATTTAACATATTAATCGTATAGCGATTATAAACAACACAGATATATTACATCATAATTTTATACGATTTGACAGCACTTTCCGGGTATGGGGGAATAGGTTCATCCGAAATATCTTCGATTTTCGATCTTTACATTTATAGAAAGAGAAATGTAATGAAATATAATATGGACGGACGAATGTTTTTTGTTTTTCTTTTTCTTTTTGAAGAGACAGAGAGACATGTCTAGATATGTTTTACTATTTGTCTTATCATGTCTTTAGGTACAACAAAAGAATGATTGCAGAGTGAAGGCTTAGCTTCTCATGACGAAACAAATAAATTAAAATCATTAAACCTGTCAACGATTATATATAAACGATATTTTTTTTCGATTGCTAGTAAAAGAAGAAGAAAATTTCAGTATTCTTGGTCTACTTCGCCAATTAACCATAAAGATTAACTCAACTCCCGCATATATATATCAGGCTACGGTACATGTTAGACTTTGCAAGGGCAAAACCCATCTATAAAATCCAATAAACGAAAGATATTTAGTTTCTTTGTCGACACGAGCAGCAATATCGAGATTATTTTTCCGATTAAAAACGCACTTAGAAACAATCTCCCGAGGTAATATATAAGAGGATCACGCACTTTTCGTTCTCGCTCGTGTCAGAAGTCACTCCGCCTCTTAGTTGGCAACATGTTTGAGAACATGTTTAAATTGCATTGTGTTTGCTTTTAAGACTTTTTTTTTTGTTAAAATCCTCGAATCATTTTTGATCGGGATTTGATTGGGATTTGCTGCTTCCTATATATGCCTGAGAGACTATGCAATTTAGATCTTTAGGAAAATGTTCCACGTAACATATCCTATCATCATACGATTTCTCAAGTAATATATGAAGAGATGCATATGTCCTCAATTGTAAGATTTCTCGCACAACATAATGATATTTATATACATATATATATATATATATATATATACATATTGAAGACTTTTCTCAAAAAATTTTCAATTTGGAAACGGGATAATATCATTGCGCTATGAAGCGAGCATATTTTTGCTCTTCTTTAATTTTTCTGAGTGTAATAATTTGTTGGAAACGCTCCAAGTATGGCTAGCAAGCAGACAACAAAAAATTGATAATAAAAGCCGAAGAATAATGTCATTAAACTTACATAATGAAACTGCCTATAAAAAGAGAACGGCTGAGCGGCAATCGCAATAAAGAAAAAAAAAAAAAAGGAATAAGAACATCACAGTCATCCCCATATGTAATATAGAAAAGATCATCAGGTATTGAGTAGATTATACGATTATAGCGGCTGCGCCTGTATATCTTTATAAAGGCGAACGTGCTGATAAGCCCACTACCAGGAGAAATAAAATTTTTTTTTAACCAATTCATACAAAACAAACCTTAAAATTGAAAACTTGAAAGCATTCGCACTTGAAATCGTCCAAAAAAATAGTTGTGGCGTGAACGTGAAGCGCTTTAGTTGGCAAAACAAAATAAATCGAAATGAAAGAAATAATTATGAGAACAAATTTTAAAGTCCTAGTGTTGAGCTTAAATTTAATGGCGTCGCTAACACAAGTGAAAAATTTGCAAACTAACATAATAGATTCCTGGTTAAGCTTGGGCTTGCATAATATATTGAAGCAAGGTTTCTATAACGATGGTAAGAAATACAACTTAAACAACTAATGCAATTACACGAAAAGTAACGTTGCTACCATTCAAGTGCCGCCTTCCGGGTTAGAGTATGACTTTATAATTGTGGGCGCCGGAGCAGCTGGTTGTGCTTTAGCTAATCGTTTATCAGAAAATCCCCAATGGCAAGTTTATTTACTCGAAGCGGGCGGCTTGGAAAGCATTATTCATCAAGTGCCTGCTATGGCTGGCTTTTTACAAGGCACCCATTCCAATTGGGGCTATCGTAGCGAACCGCAACAGTTTTCGTGCTGGGGGATGTACGGAAGCCAGTGTGCTTTACCGCGTGGTAAAATTCTAGGTGGCACCAGTTCCATTAACTTTATGATTTATAATCGTGGTAATAAACATGATTTTGATCGCTGGTCTGAAGCAGGAGGTAAGGGTTGGTCATATCGTGAAGTGTTACCATACTTCCTTAGAAGTGAAAATGCCCGATTGAAAGGCTTAGAGAATTCGCCGTACCATAACCATACGGGACCGCTCAGTGTACAAGATGTCGCCTACCGCTCTAAAATCGTAAAGGCGTATGTAAAAGCAGCTCAACAAGCTCATCATGACTACAACGATTATAACGGTGAATCCCAATTGGGCGTTTCATATGTACAAGCCAACATTAAAGACGGACGTCGTCACAGCGCATTCAAAGCTTACATTGAACCGATACGCAATGAGAGAAAAAATTTACATATACTTACTACGGCCCGAGTAACTAAAATCTTAATAAATCCTGACAGCAAACGTGCTTTTGGAGTTCGCTTCCTATACGGAAATTCGTTGTACACCATCAGGGCTCGCAAGGAAGTAATCTTGTCGGCGGGAGCATTTAATAGTCCACAATTATTAATGCTGTCGGGTGTGGGACCGCGAGACAATCTCGAAGCCATAGGAGTCAAGATAATCAAAGAGTTACCCGTTGGTAAACTGCTTTACGATCATATGTGTCATTTTGGTCCAACATTTATTACGAATACAACAGATCAAACCATATTTACTGCTGACGTTAATCCGCAAATCGTTGCGGCATTCCTATCAGGTCAGGGGAACACTAAGTTGTCGTCAATAGGTGGTGTGGAAGCTTTAACATTTACGAAAGTGAACGGCTCCTCACAGCCGGCAGATGTACCTGATGTAGAGATTATCACTATAGCCGGCAGTTTCGCTTCTGACGGAGGCACTGCTTTACTGCAGGGGGCGAATATACGCTCAAATATTTATAATCAAGTTTACAAATTACTAGCTGACGCGCATCAAGATCACTTTACATGTTTGGTTATGCAATTTCATCCAAAGTCCGTTGGACGTTTATGGTTGCATAATCGTGATCCCATGGAGTGGCCACGCATCAATCCCAATTATTTTCAACAATCGGAAGATGTTGAAATTCTACTTAAGGGAATTAAAGAAACGTTACGTATAGCTAAAATGCCTGCCCTAAAACGCTTGGGAGCACGTTTACATGCAATAACATTACCGGGTTGTGAAAATCATATTTTCGGTTCCGACGAGTATTGGCGTTGTTCTATACGCACCATGTCCTATACTCTACATCATCAAGTCGGCACTTGTCGTATGGGCAGTGACAGCGACAACACTACAGTCGTAGATTCTCAACTGAAAGTTCATGGCATCCATGGCTTAAGAGTAGTAGATACTAGTATTATACCTTTTCCACCGACCGCTCATACAAATGCGATCGCTTTTATGATTGGCGAGAAAGCATCCGATCTGATACGTTCAGACTGGTCTTAGAAGAATAATGATGTCAAATAAATAATTCTAACGTTCAAAAATACTACTACTATACGTAATAAACAAAAAGATATAATTAATATAATTAATCTGATTATTAAAATGCTTTGCTTTCGTTCTTTGTCTCTTTATTTCACTTAGACGCGTATTTATATATGTATATATATATATGAATCTTTGTTGAATGCATTCGAAATTAAACATAACGTTGCTTAGATATCATAAACAATAACATGTTTTAACTTATACTTGTTTACGCGATCATTACGTTGACACGAATCGAGTCCACCTTCTTTTTCCTTATCTCACTACAGTAAATCTTTTATAGCTTCTAAAAATGAGTTAAGTTAAAGGCTCGGCCTTTCATTGCACAACGGAATTATTTTTTTACCAAAAAATGTTCTCGTTTTTAAAATCCACCGAATCGTTCGTAGTTCGATTCCATCAAATGATAAATTATTAAAATCAATGTAAAATTCAAGCGAAAATGTTAATTTTATTTAATCGACTTTTTTATACCGACCACTGTAAGATAGAGGTATTTGGGGCCCATTTTGTTTTTTCCAAAAAAATATATATAACACCATAAAGGAAAGGCTCCTGGGACCCTATAAAGTATATATATTCTTGATCCGTTTGAAATCTTGAGTTGATTTAGTCATGTCCGTCCGTCTGTGTGCTGTGTGTTTCTGGCACACTCCTAGTCGCAAAAATGTAAATATCGACTTCAAATGTGATAGAAACAATTAAAGTTTCTATAGGCGAGTTGGAGGAAAAGCGCGCAATGAACCGTAAACTGAACGCAACTCAGTTTTTTTAATACAAATTTTACGATTTTTGCTCGTTATTCGGAAATGATTAAAGTTGAAATTTTAACATTTTTCACATTTGCTTTACGAAGCACTTTCCTCTGTAAGAATAAAGAACAACCGCCACGCCCACAAAAAGTCACAAGTAATTAAATTTTATTTATTTTTTTTTTTTTTTTCACTTTTTTTAAGCTTTACGCTTATCTATCGTAAGGCAATCAAGATCAAACGTTTAAAAATATTTTGCACTTTCCTTAAATGAAGATATACTATCTGCCTAAAAATGGGTTAATTCGAAACGATACGGTAGATACCGCGATTAATTCTTTTTTATTAATACCAGCGATACGAGTATCAAATAAAAGAACTTTCAGAATAGAACGGAAAAAACATAGCGGTGGGTATGCGAAATTTGACTCTCGCCGAATATAACTTTCTTACTTGTTCTAAATTATAGAAGGGCCAAGGTATCTCTTAAACGAGCAAAAAAGAATTGGTTTACTGACAAATTGACAGTGGTTTTTAATGAGGACTAACTAACTAGGAATGTAGATCATAAGAAAGCAGTTTCCTTGGGGAGAGAGACTTTCCTCTCCGCTGCCGTTTTCTGTCTTATGTCCTAACCCACATAAGAGTTGCCTTTTAGTAACTCAATTATGTTTCCATATTAGCGCCGCCTTTAAGCACCTGAGTGAAGTAGTTTTTTTTTTTTTTTTTTTAATTATAGAGGGATTTATAAACAAAATGAAAGGAACACCATGATCACGTTCTGGTACTTTCTGCATTCTACAGAACTGCCAGTCATGTTTCTCTTGATTTGTATTCCGTTTCCATTCAAGATATTTGAACATCACTCTAGTCTAAATAGACAGAATTTCTTACCTAGCCTTACTCCCATTCCAATTTCAATTGATCCATGAAATAACGAAAGCTATTAAACATAGCCATACATATGCGCTTCCTACATAAAGTGTCTGACCACAAGTTTCGCATGTTTTTTGTTCTTGTTTTTTTTCTTCGTTAAACGAAGATGAAAATTGAATTCAAAAGTGCATCTTCGTGACTTCACATTGCAGACAATATATGGGGCGCTCGCACAGAGAAGCATGTAGAAAGAAGGGTTTGTAAAGAAACCTTAGAAGAAGTCTTATGGCACTTATAATGAATATCAAAATCCTACGCTAAGCAGGGAATACTAAACTTGTTACATCCCATGCAAATTTAATATTTCTACCTTTTTATATATATGTGGGGGATTGTCCAGGAGACGCAATGTGATTATTAGGAAAGATTATAGATAACTGAGGGATGAGTTGAAAGTGGTTTGTGAAGGCTATTTGGATTGTGGGTTGTTCCCAAGAATGCGGAGTGACGGTGTACAAGCTACTCCGCTACGGGTAAGTGAAAACCCGGAAAAGCTAAGTAGTCCACTTAACGCACTAGATTGATGATAAACAAATTTCTTTTAACTCTTTAAAGCAATTACTGTGAACGTATCTATATATGGGCCCAGCAAGGTCTACGTTACTTCGATATTGCCGTCGTCTCCTCAGCATCTAAGTTGTTCGCTGCACAGGATCGAGAAACTCCAAGCAATATTGTTAAAGAAATTTGGACGGAGTCAGTTTTGATGGACCAAACGACAGGCAGGCAATCAATCCCTTTTCTTTTTTTTTTTCTTAAGTTTAAAAAAGGAAGAAACAGCAATTTTTTCTTAAAAATACCTTTTAAGATATTTTGTAAGCTTATTGTAGACAGAGTCTGCTTGAGGAGTTTACAATAATTAAAGAGGATCGGTTGAAAGACGTAAAAACTTTTTTTATATCAAACATTACTATTTTTTATATATATAGTATAATATATATAATATAACTTTGATTAATAACAAAATTATAAGATACGTTTTCGAAATTCTTGAATGTTTTACCTAAAAATTTTTATCTCAGCACAAGGTTATCAATACAACAGCATTCGGGTTCTCTTCTAAAATATTAAAAAGCTTTAGTTTTTCAAGAATTGCTAGTATTTCATACTTTTACTTCAACGAATAATGTTTCATTAGCTGTCTCTAATTGTCCAAAAAATTTTAATTATAATTTAGAACAGTATATAGAAAAAAAAAAAAAAAAAACTGAAATGAGATGCGAAAACTTTTATTGTAGTTTAGTGCTAATACTTTGGTTTAGTAACATTTGCACACCAAATATATATAATAATATTTTAAATGATATCACAAAACTTGGTTTAGTAAATGTTTTACAAGAAACATTTCGGGCACAAGGTGAGTACGCGTTGCAGCCGTTATCACGAATATATTATTAATTGTGTTCCCATTCATTTAGTTCCCAAAAATAATGAAATCTTTGATTTCATTGTCGTGGGTAGCGGTGCGGCTGGTAGTGTCGTAGCGAACAGATTATCAGAAAATCCTAAATGGCGCATAGCTTTATTGGAAAGTGGAGGTATAGAAAATATTGCTCATGTTATACCAGCCTTGGCAGCTTATATGTCTATAACGTCTAGCAATTGGAATTATGGCTCCGTGCCTCAGAAACGTGCATGCTTTGGCATGCATAAAAACATTTGTTTGCAACCGAGAGGTAAAGTCTTAGGGGGCACCAGTTCCATCAATTTTATGATCTACAATCGTGGCAATCGTCGCGATTATGACAGTTGGGCAGCAGCCGGTAACCGCGGATGGGCGTATAGCGACGTTTTGCCTTATTTTCTAAAATCGGAACGAGCTAATCTGGATGGTTTAGAGTACACGTCATATCATAATCGCAATGGTTCCTTAAATGTAGAATATCCCCGTTACCGTAGTCAATTAGTTGAAGCTTTTGTTACGGGCAGTGAACAAGCTGGCCACCCTCGAACAGACTACAACGGTGAATCTCAGATAGGCGTCTCCTATGTTCAGTCTACGACAAACAGCGGTCGACGTAATAGTGCTTATCGCGCTTTCATTGAACCTATTATGCAACGTCGCAATAATTTACAAATTTTTATATTTTCTCGCGTTACTAAAATATTAATTGATCCAACATTGAAGACAGCTTACGGCGTCGAATTTGTATACAACAACAAATCTTACGCAATCAAAGCTCGTAAGGAGGTCGTAATATCAGCGGGAACATTTAATTCTCCGCAACTTCTTATGCTTTCTGGAGTGGGTCCTCAAAACATTTTATCAAAGCTTGGTATACCAGTAATCAAAGACTCGCCTGTAGGAGTGCGCATGTATGAACATGCATCACATTTTGGTCCCACGTTTTTAACCAATACCACTGGACAATCTCTATTTACTGCCAATGTAAAACCGCTTGATGTTGTCCATTTTTTGGCAGGTAGGCCGGATACAATGCTTTCTACCTTAGCGGGCGTAGAAGCTTTAACCTTAATAAAAGTTCCTATTTCAAAAATTCCCAACGACTGGCCGGATGTAGAGCTTATATTTGCCTCTGGAAGTTTAGCTTCTGACGAAGGTACTGCTTTAAAAATTGGTGCTAATTTCAAAGATGAAATTTATAACCAATTGTATCGTGACATAGAACGAAGACGTCAGGATCACTTTACAGTTTTAGTGATGCCTTTTCATCCAAAGTCTATGGGCCGCCTTTGGCTGAGAAGTAAAGATCCACTACAGTGGCCTATTATAGATCCGAATTACTTTGCCGAGAGCAAAGATGTAGAATTCATGCTACATGGCATTAAAGCAGCCATAGCTATATCCCAGACACCGGCCATGCAAAAAATTGGCACACGCCTTCTACCTATTCCCGTACCGGGCTGCGAAAGTTTTCAATTCGCCTCCGATGATTATTGGCGATGTTCCATCCGCACGATGACATATACACTTCATCATCAGGTAGCTACATGTCGTATGGGTCCAACCAACGATTCGACTGCTGTGGTCAGCCCTGAATTAAGAGTGCACGGTATACAAAAGTTACGCATCATCGATTCAAGCATAATACCTTTCCCGCCTACTGCTCATACCAATGCCCCCGCTTTTATGATCGGAGAAAAGGGGGCCGATTTAATACGAACGACTTGGAAAGATGAAATGTAAAAAACTTTTTAATCATTAAAGAAAAGTCCTTCGAAGCATTAAATTTGATTGAATTGCATCCTTACAAAGAAATCAGAAGCCTCCACATAATCTTTTTTTTTTCTTTTTCTATATTACACATGGGAACTTTATCCGGACAGCCTTTTAATAACTATGAACGTAGGAGTAGTTCGCCATAAACTCAATCTCTAACGCATATTTCAGATAGGAAAGAACAGGAAATGCTCATTATTCGAGATCTCTAATAGCGCCAAAAGGCAGTGGAACGCTAAAATTGTCATACAGTTGTTACATCCACAAATGGATATCGCAGAATTTATAAAGTATATATATTCTTGGTTAGCATACGATTTCGAAGCGATTGGGCCGTTTACATCTATCCGTGTGTAGTCCTTTTTGGACCTATTGATATTGTAAAAAATGAGCAGGGCATCTTTTAACTGAAGCATGCAAACCATCCGATATCCGATTTTTTTAGTCGTTTGTTACTTTGCATCGACTGCTGATCAAAACTACTACACTACTAACAAATAAGTTCTACATTTAATTAGGTTTCTTTCACTGAAACGTATTGCATCAAAATGAATGCCACGAAAGCCTGCTTTTGCATCCAAAGCAGCGCTAATGTACTGCTGGCCTTCTATGCCATAGTAAGTAAAAAATAATTCAAAATGGTGGTATTAAAAAGCTAAACGAAAGACGGACTTATAAAGTGAACAAAATCAAAATAATCATTCACTGACTTGCTAAAGAAGAAATAAATAAAAATGCTTCAAAGGAGGTGATTGAAGATTTTAGAGTTGCGGTTAACGGAACCAATTAGAGAAATAAAAAACTTTGATTGCGACAAACGGGAGAGGAATTTTTAGATTTATATTTATTTCAGCATTATGGTGCTTAAATTCGTATTGTAGAACTCGTCCACTCACGCCATATTCACAACACATTCCGATGAATGCATCTTTCGATCGGCGACCTATTGTCTGCCTGAGCTGTCTGTGCAACTATTCTTGTGCTTATTCCAGTATAGCTTCAAAAAAAAACAAATTACGTTTCCGGAAGAGAATTCGTATTCTGTCACGAAGATAAGAAAAATGCAATAGTTTCACTAAAATACTTTTCACCATTCCGTTGCACTAAGTTGTAAAAAGTTGATCGGGATTTATTTTTACACCTGGAAATTAATAAAAAAATTCTTTATTACTGTCCGTTAAATTGTCTACTTTTTACTCTACAATTCAAGGATACATGCTTGGATAAGCTGAGTCACGTTCCATAGGTAAACATGCAAAGGCAAAAATGTAGTAGCATATTAAAAAGAGAAAAACTACCCTTTAAAGAAGATTGAAAGTGAAATTTTTCTAATGCAAAATGAAAAAAAGGAGAACCCAGGTGTGCAGTAAATCAATAAAGAAAGTCAAACATGTCTGACAGTTTAGTACAACATTAGAAAAATAAGGTAATAAAACCATAAAATACTATACGCTTGTGAATAATTGTAACAAGGGGTAACTCAATGACGATAATGATAACGATAATGATAATTATCATGATGATGACAATGATGATAATGATGATGACTATACTAAAGCAAATGTTCACAAATTTGCCTCAGCGGTGTATACCACAAGTGGCACTTTGTAGTGGTGGAGATGATGGGAAAGAAACACTTTATGTTTATCTCATCGTTGGTTTTCTTCCTTTTTGTTTTTTTTTTTTTTGCGTACCATCACACTCATCTCATTTCATCGTATCGTCTAGAGGATCGTAATATATAGCGGCGGCAATAGCATGCAAAGAACTCTTCAAATAGTTGGTCGAAGTGCATTAACCTAAAAAAGATGGGAGCAGGTTTTGCAGAGTGTATGCCGTCATTGTAGTTAGTCATGTTATAATCGCAAAAAGGGTGGTTTTTTTTTGGGTGGATACGTTGTTTATACAAAAATCAGCCTAAAGGCAAACACACTCGCACTCACCGATAATATGACGTTGCTGCTGACAGCAATATTTAAATTTGTTGTAAAAGAAAATGTTGCTGAATGTAACAACAAACAAAAGCGTAAAACTTGAAACTTTTCTCTTGAATATGGGAGAATCCACTTCAAATAACGATATAATGTGTCGGTATAGCATTATTCTTAGACCCACCACCGCAGACTGGAAATATACTAATTTTGTTATTCAGTAATACATGTCGCGAACATCGCTTATATGTCTGTGCGGTCATTGAAATCATGACTGCACCTTCGAAACTTTTTCACTCATGTTACTCAAATGGCACAACCACGCTTCGAATAGTTCATTTATAATTTTTTGATAAATTATATGGCATTCGATTCCGTTAAAATCACTTGTTGAAGAGACATGATGCTTCAAAATTTGTCTCAAGACTAGACACATTCACTATTGCAGTCAAGTGTCTTCCAATAGGGGAAACTGTGACTTGCCGGGAAGATGCACTTTCTCTTTCGCTACATTTCACGTATCACTATCTTATCCAATATAACTTTGTACCCGCACACAGATGTCATGATACACAAAATAATTTTTCAACTTCAATTCTTAAGTCAACACATTATCAAAAGACTCGATTGAAATTAAATAAACTGTTTTAAAAAAAAACTTTTCTTTATTTACTTTATTGGGGACCCTACTACTTTAAAATTAAAACAAAAAAATTCGAAAAAATCGACCGCACCCATAAAAGAGATTATATTTTTATTTGTTTCATTTCAAGTGTATTCAGCTATGCTTACAATCATAGCCGAGCTGAACACTAACATTCCAAAATTTCAAATTGATAAAAAATTTTAAACTCCTAAGTTAAGTGAAAATGCATCCTTTAAAATAGTAGTGAAGTGAAAAGAAGAGGACAAAAGTGTTAAAAACAAAAATAAAAAACAAGGAAGAAGAATGTAATCGGACAAGACCGACTATTGCATACATTACACCATTTCGGCTAGTACAAGTTGTTCCTTCGTTTTGCTATTTGCTTAAGTTATATATAAATATAAATAACAAACCAAATTTTTTTTGCAGAGCTCCGTAAAGCCGTTAAAAGAATTCTGTTAAACGAAGTTAATCGAAGGGATTTAACTCAATATACAAGTAAAATAGAATTTTGCGAGAATTTTTTTGCAAAATATTATAAACAAAACATGGCATTATGCTAATTAATTAATATCCGAAAGGACAACATTTTTGCACTATGTCATAAGTGAGGTTGATAAAGCGAAATTTTGTGTAGCTACTGAGGCCAAATTATGTCTTGTGAAAAAATGAAACTAACGCATAGTAAATCATCTCTTAATAGCCTTTCGAATGATGTGCAGGCTATATTAAGTTGGGCCCGGAGTATTTTTTTATGGGATTTTGAAAATTGCCGTACTTAACATAATACAGGCTGACATATAAGCAAACTTTGAAAGACTACTGTGGGCAAACCATGTCCTGTGAAAAAATCAAACTATCACATAATGAATCCTCTATTAATAGCCTTTCCAACGATGGGCAGCTTATATCAAATTCTGCCCGGAGAATTTTTTTATAGGACTTTGAAAATTTTTTACTTAACATAACATTATTGTACGAGTACTATAGCATCGCCCAAAAAAGCGTAGGAATTTTTGTACATTTACCGGCAATAGATTATGATTAGTGAGCAAAAAACCAATTTTTATTTATATTGAAAAATAGGTCTATTATACGTGGTGCTGTGGGCGTGCCCTCCAATCGATTTGACCCATTTTCAGTACCAACCCCCGTGTAAGCACTTTCAATATTTTTGCCGATGGCTTCATTTTTGCGGCCACGAGAATATTTACAACAGACAGTACACAGAAGGATGGACTGAGCGATATGGCTCAATCAGGTCAGAAATTCATGCCGGTCGAACCTGTGCACGTTGTGGCATCGCTGGGCGTTGCAAACATTTTAACAAATTAATATACCTCTCACCTTTCGCTGATGGGTAGAAAAATAACATGAAAGTAAAATAAAATTATTATGAAAGTAAAATAAAAGTACCATGAAAGTAAAACAAAAATATCATGAAAGTAATTTCTGAGAATCTTTTTATGGGATCTTAAAAATTGCTTTTCATAACATAGGCTGCTGCAGATATAAAGCAAGCAATCGAAGTCGAAACTTTCGATTTTCATAGACTAACAAGCTTGTGTTAGTGCAAAATTGATATTGAAGGATTTCATTATTGCCACTTCAATTTGGGAACACGTTATTTGATAACAAGTGATTCAGATTTGGACAAGCAAAACGCAAGCACTAACTTTCCAACCGCTGATTAATAAAAATGTCAAAATAACTAATTAATTCAGTGTTAAGTAGTGCAATTTTGGAAATTAAGAGTTCGAAGTAAGTGCTCCTTCATAGTACATTTCGCTATAGGTTGTTTAATATCCCTTCCTTATACCCTGCAATACATGTGGTACAAGAGTTCAGTTGGTCCGGCGCAGTCGCTAGGTTCAGCGCTGCATTCAGCTAGGTGCCGCGCTGCATTCAGCTAGGTGCCGCGCTGCATTCAGCTAAAAACGCCATTTTTGTTAAGTGCAGCACGCTCACTAAGTGCAGCGCTGCATTCACCTAAAATACGCTATTTTTGCTAAGTGCAGCGCTGCATTCAACTAAAAACGCCATTCAGCTAGGTGCAGCGCAGCATTCACATGAAATACGCCATTTTTGCTAAGTGCAGCGCTGCATTCACCTGAAATACGCTACTTTTGCTAAGTGCAACGCTGCATTCAGCTAAAAATTCTTTGTCAGCTAAGCGCAGCGCTGCATTCAGCTAGGTGCAGCACGCTCGCTAGGTGCAGCGCTGCAGTTAGCTGGGTGCAGCGCTGCATTCAGCTGAAATACGCCATTTTTCCTAAGTGCAGCGCTGCATTCAGCTAAAAACGCCATTTTGGGTAATTGCAGCGCTGAATTCTTTGCCAGCTAAGTGCAGCGCTGCATTCAGCTAGGTGCAGCACGCTCGCTAAGTGCAGCGCTGCAATCACATGAAAAACGCTATTTCTACTAAGTGCAGCGCTGCATTCAGCTGAAATACGCCATTTTTACTAAGTGCAGCGCTGCATTCAGCTAAAAACGCCATTTTGGCTAAGTGCAGCGCTGCATTCAAATGAAATACGCCACGTTCGCTAAG
>NW_023998427.1:519110-519445 GCF_014805625.2 Glossina fuscipes
GCATTCAGCTAGGTGCAGCACGCTCGCTAAGTGCAGCGCTGCATTCACCTGAAATACGCTATTTTTGCTAAGTGCAGCGCTGCATTCAGCTAAAAATGCTTTGTCAGCTAAGTGCAGATAGGTGTAGCACAGTCGCTAAGCGCCACGCTGCATTCAGCTATGTGAATTTACCAACGAAACTATGTGATGACCCTAATATTTGCTTTTACCAACTACTTTATTAAGTACAATTTTTTTATAGCTATAACGAATATTTCAACGTATCGTTATTATTTATTGTGGATGAGATACGACTATTCGCCTTATTCTGAGCGGCCTTCTGTTTGCTCCTCTCT
>NW_023998427.1:519455-538486 GCF_014805625.2 Glossina fuscipes
ATTTAAAATAACAAAATATTCTTCATTTATTTCAAAATATTCATTCCTTTATAATAAATATAAACAAACGCGTAACGGGTGGAAACCGATTCGCCCTAAACCACATACAATTTTTTTTTTTTCTAAAATAATGACTCATCGAGTTGAAAGGAAATAACTTACAACCCGCTGCCTTTGTCATCTGCAGTGTTATCATTTCAAACAAAGGTCGTTCGCATTTTTTCGTGCTTTTGAGGGCAGTTGTCAACTGTCCAAAAAAAAAAATTGTTTTTGAGAGGAAAAAAGAAATCAACAAACATTTGCATTTCTTTTTTACTTGAAAACAACTTTGATGTCTATAGACTAATTGTCTGCCAGCATACTCTGGAGCATTTTTTTTAAAGGCACCAGTACCACTAAATTGTTTTATATTACTCCACGTAACAAATAACGTTTTGGATTTTGTCACTTCGTGATTGCTTTAAATAGATTCAAAATTTTTGTCGTTCTAGTGTACTGAAGAATATAACAATAAAAAAAAAGGAAAGTTATTTACATACATGATTCTTCCCGAAGTGAAACAATAAAATTTCTAGGCTGATTGAAATTTCCGCGGGGCGAAAATGAAAAATAATGTTGCAGGGATATATTTTTTTGAACGGCTCTCTAATTTGTTTATCACAAGAAACCCTTTTGAAATCCAATTTGCTCGAAACACATCAAAACGTCGGTCTACGATTGTAGAAAATTGTATATTTAAGGAAAAACTCAGAAAGCATTGAAATTGTTTGAGTTTTGAAACCAACTGGCAATCCGAGGCCGCCACTACTGGTGACCCGAATGATTGACACAAATACTCCTATTGTTTGATCATATTTTTTTTTTTTTTGCGTTTAATATTTGACCAGCCATTCAGGCGACGTCCTCTATACGTGCAGGCACAGCGGCGGTCAGAAAGAATTGTAAGTAGAGAAAGGATGGAACGTTTTTGTGTGCGTTGGCCTTAAAAGTGGAAGTATGTGGGACGGCTACTCATTACTTGACAAGGCCAATTATATTCCTATTTAAATAATTTAAATATTATTGAGATTATTGAGGGCTTTGCAATATCAACCAACCAAAAATCATCAAGCATAGGGTGTTTGTAGTAAGCGGATACGCTATTATTCACACCTTTTTTTCATGCGGCACAGCTAGTCCGTTTCGAATTTCATTTGCTGACAAAATATTATCAACAATCTGCTGCAATCATAGAAGGATATTTAAAAGATGGAAGGCAAGTTACGCGGGAGGTGGATTACAAATTGGTTAAATGCTGGGAAAATTTATTCCAATGGAAGATGAATACTGCCGAGGTGTACACGTATTTTGAAATATTTTTCGATGGCAGGATCGCATATGTAGGACTTCCAATTCACGCCAATGTAGGTAATCTGGGCCTTAACGTATACCTATGTAATCCTCTTTCTACATCTATTTTCTTATATTGAAGAACATGTTTGTTCTTCCATCTACATTTTGATAATGAAGCTTCCATTTTCAAGAAAAAGGGTATAATATTTACCAATGAGAATTGCATCGATTCACATAAATGGGAAAGGGCTGATTCGTTCACTGAGACTATGTTTCAAGTTGCATAAATAGCTCCAAGGCATAGCTAGGCTTTACAAAAAGCTCGGTAATCTGTTCGTTACAAAAGGGCTGTGTATATCATGAGCATGGTAAGACCAATATTTAACTATGCCTGGGTCGTGTGGTCTCCTTCCTAAAGGTATTACCTTAATTCAACAGAATAAGTTCAGACGCAATTCGAGCTCTTTGGCCTTGGAAAATTTGGTTGGAATCAGTTAATCTCTTTGCCAGCTTCGGAGAACATATTACTACTTTTAATCATAATTACACTAGCGAAACGAAGGCATCCCATAATTAGTTAAATGAATAATTGGTATTATTGGTATGATGGGAAAGTTCTATCGTATTTTAAAGAAAACATTTTGATTTGAAGACGCTTTATGCGTTCGTCAGCGGGCGGGCGGTGTATACCGAGTTACCTTGCAATTGCAAAGTGGTTAGATGTGGTGACGGTTACGGTGACACTGAAATCTCTGGAACGAAATTTGTAAACTATATTTGAGGAGAACGAACATTAACAACTTCACTTGCCTATGGGTCATATAAGTTTTTATAAGCGTTACTTCCTTTCTGAAAGTCAAGTCAAATGCAATATTTAAATGCACTTTATCCACTTCACTTTTTCACTGTGCCCCTTAAATAATAAGCTCCTACATAACGCATTCTGCCTATTTACGTTAGTTTAACAAGCAAAATTACCTGGAGGTAGTAAAAGATGGTAGAATTTTCCCGCCAAGTGATTACTTTACAAAAACTAAATATCTAGCATAAGATTTATTTTTAAGGATCTAGTCTAATTCGGCCGGTATTGTATTGCACTTAAGGTTTATATGTAAATAAACAAGTAAATTAATATTAAAAATATTTTAATCTTTACAAGAAATGCGAAATTTACCAATAAATTCGAAAATTATATTCGGTCATGACCTAATCTTTTATACCCATCACAGTTACCGGAAAATAGAGTAAAAAAAAGGAAGAACTGAATTTTCATACTCTATAATATTCGGTGGGTGCGAGTGATTTTTATTATTTTCCAAATAAAAGTGTACATTTATATGGTGTTTGCGAAAGTTTCTTTTCAAATTCTTTTCGCGATATCTTCATTTTTGCGAGTGGGAGAATGTCGATCACAGATACTACACTGTTGGGCAGATGGATATATGGACAGACGACGGATTTTGCAAAGCTAAACTTGTTTCAAATTATATACACAATCATATTGGGTAGGCGTGATCTCAATTTACGTAGTTCGGCAGGCGTACCTATCGGTCAATATGGCCCCTTTTGCAATAGCAATCTGCATGCAAGAACTTCCAACATTTCTGCCAAATTTGAAATCGATAACTTCATTTTTGCGGCCAAGAGGCGTTACACATCGAACAGACGGACAGACGGACAACCTTACATGCTTAAATCGATTCAGAATGTAATGCTAATCAAAATAATCAAAATATATACTTTGCGGGATGTCTGGAGCTACCTTCGGGTATTGCAAACGTTTTGACAAAATGAACATACCGCTCATCCTTCGATGATAGGTATAATAATAAAACATTTGGCAATAAATTTAAGACATTATTTGGACATAGATAGTCGAGCAACGCATGTAGTACCCTGCACCTAACTATTCATGTTATATGCTGAACGATCAAATTATCTGTTGATGTGCCAGAAAACGCGAAAGAAAATCGTTCGAGTCGAATCGTAAAAACGAAGAGATGATACCAGGGGATTAGCGAAACGCAACGCCAAATAAATTAGGCAATAGGAGAAAAAGAATGCTTTTAGAGATTTTCTCCCAGCAACCATCAGCAGAGTATAAGTAATGAGAACGACACCGTTTGTGAAGTTGAAGCAAGTAATCGTGAACGAATCTCTCGAAGACCGCACCTTTACCCAGGCGTAATTGCTTCAATATTTACCCCCAGTCCTGTAATTATTAGATATACGAAATATACATTTGTCACGGAAATTCCTTATTGACTTGACGATTCATTCTTTAGGAGGCTCCTTTGCAAATCGATTATATAAAAAGAAATTCCCTTTTAATTATATAAAAGCTAAGCCATTTTTAATCCTTTTCTATTGCTGAATATTTCGCGTCGTAAAGCTCTTGATTGCTTCACTGTACACAATCATTTCCCATCATCATAAACACATAAATAGTGTAAAGGAGAAGACCGGCCGGCGCCGTTATGTTTTTTTTTTTTTTTTCTAATAGTAAAATGTAACTGAAAACGGAAGTAAAAACCTCTGCTTTATGCTTTGTTCGTTCCTTCAATTCTCGTGCAAAGCAAGCATGTATGAAACTGTATATAGAGCGTATGGGGCATATATTATTGTTGTTATTGTCGATGGAGGGCATTTACTGATATGCGTGTTATTACTCTCGGTGTTATTTAACAATTTCAAAGGATAAAAAAAATCAATATTTCCACTCTTTAAAAGATAATTTTTTTCAAAAGTTGTGTTGGTTTGCTTGGAAAGTAATGTAAGTGGCCTTTTAGCATAAGATTTGAATATTTTCTAGCGTTGCAGCGATGGTATTATAGCCAAGTGAACATTTCAATTAGTCGATTGTATTGCTGATGTTCACGGTGTTTGTACAACTAAAGGCAAGCGATCCCATTTTTTTATAAAAATACGATTTAGTCTTAACAGGACATTAATTTGAGATGCAGAGACGCGCTAAATTTTAAAACTTTTTAATTTTTTTTTAAAAATGCAAATAAATTTTATATCATTTTATAAAATGAATCTGCGTGGAAATTAGCCGATTTTTTAAGACACCAAGAGAGATAAACATAAGCATGTCGTACGAAGAAGGGAATAAACGATAAATTTGACAATAAGGTTAGGCAGTGATAATTTGCTTGCAAAAGTGCATATAAGCAGACAGTCGAATGAAGAGAGTCGAATCGTAATATGCGAATGCACAAAACGTTCCGTTAATGTAAACATCACAATTCAGTGATACGAACTTAAGTTCAAAAATGAGTTGGAGAAAAAAGAAAGGCATGATATGGTTAAGCAAAAGCGAGTTCCCGGATTCGATTGGGAATTTGTGAACAAGGCTTATATAAGACTTGGAAGAAATATGAATAATGATTTTGTGTTTACACCGAGCACCAAAGTATGAATTGTCAATACAAAACATTAAATGGTTAAATTCTGGAAAGCCATGAACAGGATTACGGTTTTATATACCAAATTCTTCTGTATGATGAAACTTTTTTCATCTGTGTGGGTACGTAAACAAACAAAACTCTTACAGAGGATGCTGCGAAAAGATGAGAAACATTCAAGGAACCTCTCAAAGCGCAAGTGACAGTTCTATGCAGATTTCACGTAATAATTAATTAAGCCAAAGTTTTTTAGGCGTAAATAATTATCGCCAGCACTGCACCACCTGCCCCGCAGCTTGTAAGACTAAGTGGCTTCATGCAGAGTTCGTCAATACGAAAGCGTGAAGCTTACAAACTTATCAACGAATAATACATAGGTCAATAATTCCCAATTCGCAATAATTTTATTGCGAAATTCGACTTTGTTGATCAATAAAATCCTTCCCTTTAACATTTTTCTCAAACCATTTGTGAAAATAATCAATGTAAACTTTAGTTTCCCTAATGAATGCATTATGGGATCCAAATGTGTTTTCTTGGCACATTATCCTACGACTTTCGTATAGTCTTCGCAGCCTAGAGATGTGCAGAATAAAATGAATATGGCAGAAATTCGAACCATCATTCATACAACTTTCCCATTGTAGGCATAGGCTCGTGACACAATGTGCCTATTCCACTGTGACTATAAACGCGGCACAATTCGCTATCTCCGAACATATTTAGGGTGCCAGGTATCTCTTCAAACTTCACCTTTTTTGTTGTTTTCTAACGTAATCACTACTCTCGAACAAAATGCCAACAAGTTGCTGTTTTCAACAATTGTCTAGGACGCGTTATTATCTACATATCAAGACGCTACTCAGCTAGTCAGTACAGCGAATGATATATGTTGTCGTCATTACAGATTGATCCTTAATGGCTGCGAACAAAAAAATATATGTAATCTGGCATATGAATGTCAGAAGCTGATTCTTGACAATCGACATATGATGCTCGAAGAGTTAACTCGAACGACAAATAAGACATTTAGGTCTTTTCACAATATTTGCGTTAAGATTTTTGGCATCGAAGATATTTTCTCGCAATAGATTCCAAGAAAACCATATTTTCCTAATGATATGATCGCAAGGGACCTTATATGTTATTGTCTGGGTCCCTATTGTCCCTTTTTTCAAAGCTATAATGATTACTTTCAGAGCATTTTGAACCGATGAAATTTATCTAACAGAGAACAAGTAGCTTAGGTCCAAACATCAATCAGACAACTAACGATATATAGATGACTACATCCAAGGATGCGTCAATAGCTTTGAAAGAAATAATAAATTATGATCTGTTTTTTGACAATTTCGGTGAATATGCCTATCGTTCTTAGTTGGAACTAATAATATATGCCAATGATTTAAAACTGTCTTCTAGATAAATCAGAGCAAGAGATATACGTCTACCATAAGATGGAAACTCACCTGATACAATTAAGGCTTCATTTGGACCAGTTGTGTGAATATTTCCCATGTTTATCGGCTGCTCGACTTATTGTTTGGAAGTTTTATATGACTGGGTTTTTTTTTTGAGTAAAAGCTTTTTTTTTTCTTTTATTTGGCAAATTTATGGAAGAAAAAATATTCTTTAATTTATTACCCTACTTGCACTACTGTGATCTGAAATAATTAGAAAAACTTTTACGCGGTATTAATTTCAAAATTATGTTTCCTTCCTCTCTTTCGATAGATCTCTCTCGTGCAAGTTTTCGTTTTTTCTCTTAAGATTTTTTCAACTTAAGTCATCAGAGTTTCACCAGCTAACCCTTGCACTATAGACGCACTTTTCGATAAATTTAATAATATATTAAATAATACAATTAATATATAAAAGCAAAAAACAAAAATATTAAATGTCGTCAACGCATCTTTTTCTTATCTCGGCATAAATTATAAGTGGTTAAAAGATTCCAAAGTTTTGTGTCACTTTTTAATTCAATAAATTTAATTCAAGAGAAAAATGCATCAATATACTGTAGAGGGAAAGAGACAAAACATGTATTAATGAAAATTTAATGAAAACAAGAATACATTAACGCTTTGCACAAGAAATATCTTCATTATTTGTGCATATGTAATTAAAAAATATAACTTTATTAGAATACTAAATAAAAGCTTGTGACGCACAATTTTGTTTCTTGATGTGCATATATAAATGCGTATATATAAATATATAAATATATATATTATAAACCCGTATGTTTTTTATTGCTTCTTTGTATTTAGAATTTTCTTTTGGTAATAAATATTAGCTCACTTTTATATCTATTTTTGTATATACACTTGAATATTCTATTTCATTATATTTAAAAAAAAAAAAAACAAAATAGCAAAGAAAAGTAATCACACATCGCCCGGTTTCACATTTATTTTATATTTACTAAAACGTTAAGAGCACAATATTAACGAATAATAAATAGACTCCCGCTGTATAATAAAAATTAAATGTTATACGCCTTTATATTTTTGTAGATATTATAATTTTCACGGATTTCGAGTAAGAACACTTTTTATGTTTGTAATATCTAAACTTCTTGTCTAATTCTCATAGAAAATTTTCTTCTCAGTTTATTTCGTACAAGCTCTCGCGATACAAAATTCCCGCATCTTTATCAATCAACTCGTTCGAAGAAGACTGAGAGACTGTAGGAGCAACAACAACGGCAAACATCAAAATATTCAAACTCTGCATGCATGTACGTTGTATATGTGTGTTTGTTTTGTTATTTAAGATTTTGTCTTTTTGAGAGTAAAGTTTACTTTACTGTGTGTTCTTATGAAACTCGTTGTTGCCTTTATTGAGAGTAAGAATATCTTCTTGAGAGTACAATTTACTTTGCTATGTATTCTAAATGAAAATAAATAACAAATAACGGCTGCCGGTTCATCAGATGTTTTTACAGAGAGGAGATGTCTTTTATTACTTGGCAGCGTGGTGTCTCTCTGAGAGTAGATTTCTTTGACACGCGGCACTGAAAAAATCTAAAAAATGTTTATATCTGTATTCATGTATACAATTGTTAAAAAGTGGTGATTCTCTCTCTCTGTTTCCTACCTCTTTTTCAGACAGGAGTAAACCGAGAGACGAGTAATTGACAAGATGCTCCAACATTTTGCTCAAAATACACACTAGTAAAATTTTCAGAAACTTTTCGTGTTCCGTTATCAATAAAAGCAGTAACGCTGTTAATTAGCAGCCATTTGGTCGTTACTCTCTATTTGTTTGGGAAAGAATTCTTTTAAACTGTTACACTATATCAACCACTGTTATTTTAACTTTTCGTAAACAATTATCTCCCATTACTCCTTACAATAAACGTTTTTCTTTGGTTTCAGTAAATTATTTAAAGTGCTGACTATCAACGATTGGTCAATCCTAGAGTTTCGCACATTGTAAAATAATTTTATTAAATCAATTCAAGTTAATGTCAACTTCAAGTTTGGCATCAATCAAAAACTTTAAGTACCAAATAAAACTTTTCAATTAAAAAAAAAAAAAACCGAAGATTTTCATTTATTTAATTTATATAAGACAAAGCCAAAAAAGTAGATGGAATAAATGATGAAATTCATCTGTTTTCTAATTCTTATCTAAGTATGTTCGTCAAAAGCTTCAATAGGATTCAGTAAAAATATTTTTATGAAAAATTAAGAGGAAATTTTTTGCGATTTAAAAAAGTGATTTTATAGGAATAATTTATCTTTATTTCAGTTAGTTATTATTTGCATATTTAAAAATTTCATTTACATACACATATATTTGAGATATTCTGGAATATGTAATTGAAATTTATTGAAGCATTTGGCAGAGTTTCTCAACGTGATATTAACAATGAAGAGGAAACAAATTATATATTGTACGTCCCTACTTTTTAGATCTTTCGTATATATACATTTATATATGAAACATAACGCACATTCGTTTAAAAACAAAGAAGTCTATATGAATTTGCTTTGAAATTGTTTAATACAGGGTCAAATCCCATCTAAAAATTCGTAACGGAACCCTTGTCCAAGCAGATAATAAGAAGGAAAGAGCAAGCGTTCAAGTAGCTGCTAATTAGCATCGCTACTACACTTATTGACAACAGAACATGAAAAGTTGTTGAAATTTTGCTAAGGTGCATGTTGTAAAAAATATTGGGGCATCCTGTTATTTGGATGTCTCTCGTAACATGAAATTTGACAATAACAGTGCCGACAATAACTGAATAAATGATACTAAGTAATGACAACAAGATATGCTATCAAAAAATGGAGGAATTATATATGAAAAATTTAGCTTCGGCTATTCGGCAAAAACGCCTTAACATAAAAACGAATATACTCTCCTTGATAAAAGAGCTGCCGAACTTAAATAATACGTAATTACATATTAAATCAATATACTACCAAGATTTACAGTATACTAAAACAGTAGATTCAAAGCAGTTCCATTACAAGCACCTAATAAATCGAAGTTCTTTCACTCTTTCAACGATCCGCTTGCTGATTCTTGCCACTTTTCTCCACCCACCATAAGCTTCTGCATTCCCAGTTTTTATAATCAATTTGCGTGTGATTCCTGTTAAAATCGTGGCGATAATCAGGTATAAATGATGTAGTTTTCGCCAGTTTTAGTTTTTAAGCAAAAACCCTTGACCACAAAAGCAAAAGTCTGCTTACAATTACGTGATTTCCACTCTTGTCTGTAAGATTTAAGATAAAAAATTTGCAAGTTTTGAAACAAGTTGACACAAAAACATTAAATTTGTTACTGTGATTTGCATAGTAAAGAACGTTAAAGTTTCAAGTCACCTAATTTTGGAACCTTATAATTTGCTTTTCGAATAGATCTGTTGTATTCAAAGATCTTTCTATATTCTAATGGCTATAACAGAGTCTCTACAAAATTGTTAGCTTCATTTTTTATTTTTAATTTTTTTTGATATCAAAGTTTTCATGGACTTTAAGCAATAATATTTTTCAAGTTTGTAATATTTAAACATTTTGTGGAACTTCAGTTCACACGCGTTTTCCCGCGTAAAAGAGCTAAAAGTTGGCTTTGCTTTATTGCGTCAATGAAGTGTTGTTCCATGACCCTTTTTAGGCAAACTATGCTATTATTAGTTAAGAAACTTCGTTCGTTCGTGACAAGGCCGAAAGCTGATAAGCGATTTTGTTTGCTTCATATAAAACTTCCGTTCATGTCTTCATTTTTGTTGCTATCATTCCTATCGGGTGAAAAAGCAGGAAAAAGAAGAAAATTTATTTATATTTATTTATGCCTGTCAAAATCGAAACAATAACAGTTGATTCTGTTTAAACTGCATGAATATATCAAACTTTTGATGTAACAAACGATAATTTATAACTTTTATAAAGATTTAAATAAAACTGAAATTACAATTTATTTGCATTTTCCCTAGACTCCTGCTACTGTGCACTAAGACCTATTCTATGAAAGATTAGAAATACCAGGCAAAATGCGATATGTATGCAGACATTATACAGAGAAGTAGTGCTCGAGCCGAACGAGCTCAACAACCGCCGTCGAACTGAATAGTCGTTCTTCGACCTAGAAACAACTTTTTAAGTTAAATATTAACGCTAAGTAGACGAACAATATGTAAGTATTTCGTAGTATGCCTTTATTAGCTTCTTTTCGGCTCTCTCTTTAGGCTGTGATTGCAGGGCACCGTCCAAACAACAAGTGCATGAACAGTTGGCGTTTCATTGAGGCCCATCCCAAAATGGCACAAGCCTACAACCAAAGTTGTGCCCACCCACGTGAACCATGTCACGGAAAAGAGCTCAGTCTTTTGGAGACGATATGACAAGTATAGCTAAAAAATTAAGTACGCACATATAATTTGTTATTTAAACGACTTTATAGTTGTTTCTTGTTAGATGCAGCTGGAAAAGGAACTAGGCCGTCTCATACTGAAAAGTGCCTCCAATAAGTGCCCTAAGTATAGAACGAGCAATATGTTTTTTCTACTACAGCTGTTTTTTAGTTACAAAGACTCTTAGCAACTAATGCTAACGCAAAAGCTGGGGTATTCAGCTTTCGTGTAATTTGACAGATACGGGAAAATGCAATAGTGTTGTGCATACGTAAAACAAAAAAAGCGCAGGTCATCAAAATATGCTGAATGATATCTTTTACGTGAAGCAAAACCAGTTGAAAAACCGAAGCGGAAGCTAAATTTCATATACACAATCAACGTTTTTCTTTTTAATCGATTAAAAAATTTCAATTTTCTTTCGTAATTGTATCAAATCCAGAAACAAAGTGCGTTAGCGTTAACTCTGTGTGAATGTATGTACGTATATAAGATCATCAAATAAGGATTTTCTTTTGCTTTAATTTATGGTAAAAACTAAGCGGTAAGGGCGCTGACACAATGAGGCGTCGATTTCGAGTTAAAAACTCCCATATGGTTCTACAGCAAAATGTAAACAAAAGCATATGATTTTTTAACCAAAAATAAAGAAACCGACGTAAATAGAACAATTTTGTGTCTTCTATGAAACGATCGCTGTTTTTACACCCATCACCGAAGCGTTGTTTTACGTGTTTTTTGCTGTAGCCCATAATTTACAACACATATATATGAAGTTCCACAAATATATATATATATAAATTTCCACTTTTATTCTAAAATTAAAAAAAATCAAACAGAGTACTAACATCGTTAAGGAACCTTCTCCCTCTACCCAAAAAAATTCAAAATTCATTCACTTTATCGAAAACTAATACGAAAAGCAGACTATAAATATTGCCTCTTCCACCACTTGGGTAAGCGGGCGGACAAGTTAATGCGACGAATGGGCATCCAGGCAAAACAATAAAAATAAATTATTCATGTAACTTTATTGCCCCGAACGAATGTCTTATTGCTTTCCTTATAAGTCATTCATTTCACAATTTTTCACAGACCAACTGAATTATGACCTTCAGCGAATTTTTTCCTTGTCATGACTTGAATTGGTTAAAAAGAGCTTTCTTAACGTGGTTGGCGATTTAACTTCAAATATTTACAACTTACGGACCACTTAACGCAGTCTTTCCTAGCGTTCCTACCAAATTTTTGTACACCATCCTCTTGATTTTGCCTTCTTGAAATGTGTTGTCTATCATTTCTGGAACGGATTTGATTGCTTTGAATGTACGCCGCGCACGGCTTTGCGTCCGGCAGACAAGTTTCATTTGAAACGCAAAACTTAAGGCCTAAAAATATATCAATTTTTTATTGGTTATATACAAACACCCTAATAGATTGATTAGTCAGGTTATGGGTGTTACGGGCGTTGTCACATTTAAATACAATATTTTAGTTATAGAATGATTTTGCTTTAAAGAAGCATATACGCTCGTTCCAATTGTGTGTTGGAAATTCGATTCGGTTTTCGCTTAATATTACATCTCGTAGAATATGTAGAAAATGCATTTTCTTTAAAACAATTTCGCGCTGGTGACTGATATGTTATGCTCTGTTGTCTGCGAGTGGTGGCAAAAGGTCTTGGTAAACTATCGAATGCGACCGCAGTAGGAAGCGCCTTCAAGGTTCCCACTGACATAGTGTTTGCGTTAGCGGGATTTAAATTTCGTTTATTGTGTTCCTGCTTTGCATTTGTGCAGTGAGCCCTTTTGAAATTGGGATTCAAGGTTTCGGGCATATATTGTATAATTTCGGGCAAATGCAAATCTTGTTGATCGCGTTCTTTTTCAATCAAATCGTATTCACCTTTTATATCGCGTTTACTTGGAAGATGTAAGAAATTTCTTAGATTTTCTAACGGCCCAAGAGACTGCAACTTTTGCCGAGCATTTTGCTTACTACGAACAGTGCTGCGAGGTCTAGCAGTAGTTCTAGCTTTGGAAAACATTTTCATTAATTTAGCCTTTTTTTCCAAGAATTTCCCTTTAAAGCTCGGCAAAAGCGTTCTCGGTGTCGTTTTAACTTTAGTAAGCGAAAATCTCCCTTTTGTCAGCACTTCGCGCTTACGGCGAATGTACGGAACGTCATCGCTTGGGCGCACCTGCACATATTTAGCTGTAAGCGCTTCATTTGCCGCATTAGTTGTTTCATTCCTCTGCGATATAGTCGTAACTTCTTTAGGATATCGATGTGAATGCTGAGTTTGCAGGCAAGTTCTCTCTTTGGAATTTAACTCAACAATACAATCTGAAACAATTAATGAAATATGAGCGAAATGACGTTTAAGGAAAGAAGAAAAACAAAACGAGTATATATTAAGAATAAAATTTCTTAAAGCCATTAAGAGTTGTTCCTGAGGTTAGGTCCGTTCTCTGTGATCGCTAAAACGCGATTGCGCCAAGTGAAAGCTATGATCAAAGTGATTTATCCGCTAAACCGAGACGTCGAGTCAACGCTATCTGCTAAAAATTTTGCCACGAAAATATACATGGGCTTAATATAATATTGTTTACCTTGATGCTTAGCAGTAATGCGATCTATTTTAGCATAGCCATTAAACTTTTTTTCAATTAAGGGCTTCGCGGTGTAGGGCTCTTCAATCGTGAAGCCATAAATATAGCTTGGCTTAGGATATCTTCTTTGGGGATTGTCGATCTTATAATCGTAAATGTTGTGAGTGTAGTAGTAGCCAGAAGGAGATGGAGGTATATTCACCGTATAGCCATAGTGCTTAGGACAATCGCAGCTATCGCCCGAATAAACAATTTCAAGAGGTGAGCATCGTCCCATTATTACCTAGGGCGACATATTACCTCAAGAGCTGAGAATGCCTTCTTGATAGTTTATAGATGCACTTACTGTTCTAAGAAGAATGACGCTAGCAAACAGTAAATTGTATCGTATATATTTATCATTCATATTGATCTCGTCTTAATTGATTTTGAAGAGATCGATTTAATTTCTTTGCGTTTTCTACTTCTTCTCAGTGTATAATGTTTAGTAAAAGTGCAAATGCAACTGAATGTATGTCGCTACTTATCGGATTTTATTTATTTTACGTTATGCTTTTAATGCAACTTCGAACAGTTATGCGTGTCTTATTTCTGTTTTAATATGATTGCGGAAGACTTGCAATTTCTGCTGATTTTTTAAATAATTCGTTCAATATTTCAAGGTTAATGCGAATATAATAAGTTTTCACTTATACGGGGAACAGAGATATGCACATGCTGTCATAATGTTTGCAACAACCGAGAGGAAGCTTTAGAAACTTTATTCTCTCAATCGATCTAATTAAGCTTGTCCGTCTGTGCGCCTACGTGTCTGTGTGATGCTCCAGCAAGGGTTAAAATATGGTCATAAAATTTTGTAGAAACATTGAAAATGTTGGAAATAGATTAACTGATCGAAGGACACGCCCATAGTAAAGCGTAAATTGAGCGAACATCTGTTTCTCTAGGCAACAATTTTTTATTATTGTTATTCATTATTCATAAATTACGAATAACAAAGAACGAAGGCTGAAATTTTCTAATTTTATTTTATGAGGGATGCTGCTACTACTCATGTTCAAAAATGGAAGAAATCCACCACGCTCATACAAAGTTATAAGCGATCAAATTTGCATTTATTTCACTTTTCTAACTCATTTTTTATCACTCATAAGATTAAGAAGACAGAACGTTGCGTACATTCTTCACATGATGACACTTTGTCCGTCTAAAAAAGGCTTGGTCCCAAATAAAGCGTAGTGGACGCTACAGAATAGCGCATTCGTTTTTTCCTAGGAGTGCAATGAAATGCGTATCAAATGAAAGGGTTGGCAGACTAGAAAGCGACAAGCGAAACGTATTAAGTAAGTCACGCGGCGATAGATTAATTTCCTTTGACATGAGTGTCAATTTTATATCAACATTTGTTTGAAATAAACTTTTCGTTAAGTAAATTAAAAGGCGGGAAACAGATTCTATCCCAGTCACTTCTATGTGACTCAGCATAAAAGCATGGTATGATGAAGTGAATGGTAGTAGGTGTAAAAGATTCGACCCCAGCCGAATATAACTCTCTTACTTGTTAGATGTCGGTAAAGTCTTTCAATTATAATGGACATTACAAGCGTTTATCTGATGCAATGAAATGATAACCACTTCCTAAACTTTCGATTTAATAATAAAGTGCCGATTAGCGACGTCATGTCCAAAGTTTCGGTCTTTATGTCGTCAAGTTCTTATAAATGGGACGTTACAGCAAATTCAAGTAATATGACGTCCCATTAGCAACCCTTTCCCGTTTCTAATACACAACTGTTTCTTTTAAGCTTATGTAATATCAAAAGCCCCGAACATAATCGAGAAGCGAACTTTCCAAAGGAAGCCATAATCAAAGCGAGACGAAGCTTTACAATCTACAACAAAATTTACAAAGACGCTTAAGAAACTTATATTAAGAAATCGAAAAATCGTTTGCCCGTCTGATGTCTGTCCATGTAAGCTTGTGTTCAAGCTGCAGGTGGCAATTGTCGAGATATTTTGATGAAATTTGTTGCAATGACGTGTTTTAACCCAAGGACCAAAGCCATTGAAAATGATTCGGATCGTTCCGTTTTTTCGACCGTGCCCCATATAACGCCCTATTCTGAAAAATCGCGGATATAAAAAAAAGTTGCAATTTTCAAAATTTCTCGGCAGAAGTGGCTAAGTGGTATTATTTCGGCATATTAAATTGATATGCAAGCCTTGGACCAGTTGGAGCAATATTTGTAACCCGTCCCAAATAACGACAACTGAAGTTCATACGAGAAAAAGATATAATTTTCAATACTCCACGATGAAAATGATATCACAATAGTAATTCAGCATAAACGCTTCCCTAATAAGGACTCTCACCTAAATTGAAACTTTGTAGAGCAACAAAGTCTAAGTTTTAACAAGTGGTGATGGAAATTGACCCATAATATTATCGTAATTTCATACAAAAATGAACTCTACAAAAATTGGGAAATCTCTGCCTATTTTTGAATTCTGCCCTATGTAGGGATTAAACTTGTCATACGTTGGGTAGCGTTTTGGACCCAAGCACATAAAAAATTTGCTTTTATATAGAAAGAAGATATAATTTTTGTGTTCTATACTAAAAATAAGAATTGTGTTAACTAATGTTGTGTAGGACGATCTAGCTCGACTATAATGTTCTTACTTGTTTTCCTTTCCAATGTTTGTGTGTATAAGTGAACGTATGTTTCCCGTATCATCCTTGGATGATGGATATAAAAAGTTGAAAGTTTGGACAAATTTCAAAGTTTTAAGCTCCTTAGCTTACTTTCTTAACATAGGACAGAACATTGTGACTATTGTAATATTTGTAGAAAAGAAGAAGAAGAAGATAAATAATACTTTTAATTAATTTATATCTACTATTGTTTGCTATAGATAGCGTCTTCTTTAATTTTCATAGGTGCAACTCTTTCACGTTTTAGAAACACACACATTTGCTTTGGCTTTGGCTTTGGAATGTTTTGACCGCTTATCCGCTATAAGGATAGCTTCACTTTACTAAATGAAAGAGCGTCAACGAGGAATATTGTGCTTTAGTAATTACATCCAAAAAAGTCCTAGCAACCGAAAATTTCAATTAAATCAATTGTTGGGTCAAAGGAAGTGACCAAAAAAAATAACTCACAGTAACATTGAATTTACATTTTTACCCATTAACGGACTAATAGTAAAATCGATTTAGCTGAAATTTATATTGAATCTAAATAGAGGACATCCAAAATCCAAGCTCAAACGAAAGTAATTTCTTTATATATTTATTTTATTTACTCTCTTTGCTTTTACATTCTTTCTTATAATCGAGTATTTATCACTTTCGATACGTATCTAGGTCGTGTGCCGAATTCTTTCCATTTTCTTTGCTTCCGTAATAAATTGAATCATGGACCGAAGATGATGAGGAAGAAGAAGACGAAGAGGCCGAAGAAAAAAACCTTTGAAATTTTGGATTTGGAAGTCTTTCCGTTACATAACCCAATTGTTTGTAAGTTAATCGTAGATCTTTCGATCCATCATTTGCTAAAGCATCCCTTTCGTCGTCGATATCAAAGTAATCGTCAGTTTGCCTTTCGTCTTCTATAGGCAAAGATTTGTGTAAAGTGATGACATCATTCTTATGGGCGAAAAGATTCTCCTCTTGTACGGATGAATAGAAAGTTTTAGGCAGAGCTTCAATGGGTTTTTGAATAAAACCATACGAAAGCTTAGCTTCTGGCACGGCTAGAGCTTGGCCAGCTTTTATAGCTAAACTAACACTGACAGGATCAGCGGACGGCGAATCGTCTTGACTACTTAAAAAGACATAAGTTAGCTTAAGCTTAAAATAATCAATCGATGCATTATCGGCAAATGTAATAAAACTTACTTTGTTGATAATCTCGTCGAATAAAGCGATGAATCAGCAAAATGACTATTTATAATGGAATCTGAAATTTCGCAATTGCATGTTTTTGTTTTGTGCTGCAAACGCAAGTATAGGTAAAAAATTGTAACCGCCTAAATTACTTGATTTATTTGATTTACCTTTGAACAGGTTTCGGATAATACAACGGGCTCAACTGTTTGCTTACTGCACCAGCAGTTATCGCCAACCGGCGATAAGTTCACTTGTGGAGGCTCATTAGTAAGCGGATGTTTGGGTGTAATCACCTTACTCTCGGTACAATTTGAGCAATAATCTGATCCCTCTTTATTGCATACACAAGCACTTAATCTCTATTAAACGATAATTGATATAACTATAATGACTTTTCTACGTTTAGTTGCTTACCTCGTTCATTAGACATACGAATCCTGTAATCCACATAATTAACTTTATGGCGCGCAACATATCTTCCGTAAACTAACTTATTTCACACTACAACTGCTCTATTCTCAGACTGATTGAAAAGTTCATTTATTAAAGTGCGAATTTATATCCCAACTTGAGATGGCGTTTACTTCAAAGCAGAAATAAATTCGTGCAAATTTGCAGAAAAATTAATTTCTCATGCTTCCACGTTAGATAACGATATATTAGTTTAATATAAGCGCCCATAGCAGTGACTTTGAACATAAATGCTCGCATTCCATTCGAATTTATGCATTTAATACATTCATATACATACATATGTGAAGCAAGCGCTCCTTTAGATAAAATCGATTTTTATACATGGTTTTTCTGATTCCCCGCGAAAGTCCACAAAACAAGGTTGAATGCTTTCTTCTTTGATTAAAAAAAAAAGAAAAATTTTATTCGTCTGTGACCGCATCTTTTATACCCACCATTGTTATTCAAAAATATATAACAAAAGTGAAAACATTATAGTTGAGCTAGGCCGACTATTGAATACCGTACACAACATTGTCTAACATAATTCTTATTTCTCCATAGAACACAAAACCGTTTTTATAGGAACATAATATTATGAGACTGTATATTAACAATTAGATCTCTTGGCAAATGATGGCGGTCCATTAGAATAGTTTTTTATGTCAAATAACAATTATGGGCTGATTTTCATCATAGCATATTAAAATCTAGATTTTTCTGTCCTGTAAAGGATCAATTTTCATGAAATCCATATATAGCGCAGTATCTAACAAATAGGCCGAGATAGTCCAAATTTGGTACAGTTAATTTTTTTATGTTAAATTGCTTTTATAATATGATTTTCATCATAAGGCATTGAAAATAGTATTTTTTGCCGGATAAACCTCAATTTTCGTTATATGAGCGGAATGCAGTGCAGAAGTGCAGGCGGACAAATGGACATACGAACGGACGTAAATGCATGGAAAACAAAGTGTAAGATTTTGGCAGCTTGAGCTCTGCTCGAATTTGTTCAATTTTTGAGAATTGTTAATGCCATCAGTCGATTATTACGAATTATATGACATATATATATAGGTCGGTTAGGTAACTTTAATGTCGCGTAAGTTTTGAAAATTTTATGAAAAAATGATAATAAAAAAAGTGAAGATCTGTCTTCGATGGTTCACAATTACGATTTCATAAGTTGTATATACGTTCCTAATGTGTGTGAAATTCTTTGCTTTTAGCGCGATACCTAGAAAGCTTAACTTCTAACGGCATATACGCTGCATCAATAAAGACCGATGAAATTCGGAAACGGTTATAATTTGCCTATAGATACATTCTCAAGTATTAGAAAACTCCAGACCAGTCAATTACTGGAGAGTCGTTGAAATTTTTAACACATTCTAGCCGAAGTCTCTCCGTCTCTTCGTCCTAATACGTTAAGGGGGGTAACGACGATGCCATTAAAGCCC
>NW_023998427.1:538496-550903 GCF_014805625.2 Glossina fuscipes
GGGGTAACGACGATGCCATTAAAGCCCACTTTTATCGTCCCTAGATTATAGTAGCACGGGCGTACAATAAATTTGTCATGCCATTATAGATTCAAGACTGAGATTTTTAATTATTTCGGCCATGCTACCCGGTCCAACTTGAAGAATTTAAAGAACTAGCTAAGTAAAAGGAATTTAAATTCTCAAATGGCAATTATTTTTAGAATTAATGCCGTAGAATACGAGATGGCCTCAGCGCGTTTGGTAGAAATGACGAGATCAAGTTGAAAAACTAGCGTAGTCCACGTATAAACACACCCTTAATATCAATTTTGAGATAAACGTGCGACTTACAAGAGTAGTAGTAGTTGACAAATACGCTTGTATTCAATCTTTCATATAAATAAATATTACTTAATATTGCGTTCATGGAGGCGGATATTTGTAGATTTGTAAGTTGAAGCCTGTTTGCTGTTCTGTTCACTATGGCTACTAATTGCAAAGATTATTTTCTTTAATAATATAATTAGCGGCAGACCTTCGACACTAACTTCCTCTTGATACAAGCATATTAAGCAAAATTAAAAGAAGCCTCGCATGATGAGTAAACTTCATCCGTTTTCAAACACGACCTTGAAAAACTACCGCATTATCTAATGATATAGTAAAGTGAAGACAAGCTTATCGATGAAAAGAAAATACGCATAAAAATTGACATTTTATTCTTAGTCAAGCACCCTACTCCTAACATGTGCGTGCTTGCGCTTCCCCCACTCGTTAAAAAGTGTTACGAAGGAATCGAAAGTACAATCAATGCACAATAGTACGAACTTCGAAAACCTTCGAAAAAAGAGTAACGTTCTGCTTGAAGGAGCACCTATATTTACCTTATATATGAGCAAGCGTCTATCTTCGCATCCCAAGCGCTTCACATTTGATACGAGTGTTAAGTCAACACTCAACCCTCGAAATTGCACGCCATACAAGAATATATACATTTAAGGTAGGATAGAATATATTTTTTAATGACATGTTTGCCTTAAACGATTTACAGTCAGTCTGCTCTCTACTCGTTTTAAATACCGATGATGCTTGGCTTCGTTATGCTAAAAGTGAAATAGGAAAGTGCTCTTGGTAAGTGGAAAATTTTTGGGCAGGGAGTTAAGGGGGGACAAGGTCTCGACTATTTCTAATAAAATTTAAATAAAACAAACGTTGTTTTTTTTTTGCAGTTTCATTCTCATTTACATCACACCCGTCGTCCAGCAGTAAGGTCAAGATCATCAACAATTTATTTAAATCAATTATTAGATCATTTTCAATCAAATTATTGTCATCGCTTAATCCAAACACATAGCCATGGTCTACAATGTTGAAGCAATTGTTCGTCTCAATATTATCTACTACTTGACGAAGAAATATTTGCCATTCGCCCAGTATTCGATAATATTCATACAGCACTATTCATAAAACATAGGTATCGTAATAGTCGACATCATGGCCGGAAATGAAAGAAATTTCCTCCAAAATGTTTAACAATTTTTGAGTCGTTTTCATTGGATGAACACGCGGACCCTTAATATGTTTTTCTTCGGCTATCAATTGCGATAAATTGAAAGTATTGTTATTTAGATCGCATTCTTCCAACTTATGCGAGGCAAGAATTCCAGGCGAATAATTTAAAACCGCAATATCGTTGCGGGACTCTTCACAAGCCAATGAACGAAAATACATATCACGTGCTTTACGGCACGAGCAATATAACGAATTGTAGATCAACGGTTGGATATGCACGCTCGATGTAATATTAACAACAAGCTTGGGCACTTTATTCAATTGAGGACTCTTTAGAAATTCTTCATTTAGCGCAACAACAGCATCCAGATGACGTTTCACATAGCTTAACCAAGCCGACACGTCTTGAGGTTCCATCAATTCTTCAGTTGCTATCATACCGTCATTATGCAATATGTAAGCCAACTCAAATTGCTCTACCAATTTTCGACGATCGAGTGTGTTGGCTAGAATTCGACCAAATAGCTTTCGATTGGCTCCTACCCAATCGTTACAGTTGCAGCAAATTACAGTGATATCGTTTCTAAAATATTCAATCTCCTTACGGATTTCTTGTAAATTTTCATCGTTAGCTTCGATAAGTATCGCTATAGAGCCCGATTTGAAACGGCGACACATTTCCAATGCCAACGGTTTGCTTAACGGATTCATTAATCCACTCAACACAAAAAAGCAACATTTATTTAAATCCATTTTCTTTAAACTCATTCTTTCACTTTTCACTTTACTTTCTAAATGTGACGTTTTCTCTTTAGTCCTTGGATTGGTTGAATTTTTATTTACAAAAATTGATGATTTTCTTTATATGTGAGAATAGATTTCCCCAAAACGTTATATCAGTTGCTATTATGCCACGGCACTAAATATGTTAACGTCCGCTTTGCCTGCAAGTAAGCTCAGAAACATTTCCTACATTATTTATTTTACTTAGCGTATTCAGCGCAGAAGGGAGATGATAGGGTAACGTGTGTTATGGAAAAAAAGTGATAATAAAAAAAATCTGTTGATTAATTTCAATTAATCTTTTATTAATACACTTATACACGCACATACATATAATCAATTTAACTACAAATTTGAACAAAATTATTTGAGATCTGTCTAAACAAAATATTTCATAAATGCTTTACGAGAAGAAAATAGAGTAAGACTGATCTTGTCCTGCAGCGATCAAAGATGAACTATTAAGCGACGTAACAAATGATCTGCTATGCTGTATAAGGAAGTGAATAAAAAATGCGTCCGCAGAGGGCGCCCTTCTTGTAGTTCCGAAAATCCTCATTTAATTGACATTCCTTCCATATAGCCCTGATCTTTAGTATGAACGATATAATGCTTTTCTATGCCACCTCCATCCTATCCGAAAATGGTTTAAAATACCAACTGCCGGTAAACAATTGACTTTAGGTAACCTATGCTTTATGCGGAATGCTCACGCCTCTTCATGTTTATCTAAATGCTCGTGAAGTCGTCAAAATATTCTTATAAAACATTTAAATTTTTACCAAATAGAAAGTATGACAATATATATCAGCGATAAATCTGCATTCTGCCTAAATCTTATTAAACATGTAAGAAAATTAAATTCGGTCGGAATCGAGTCTTCCATGCCCATTACCGTTTATCCGAAAAAAAAGACAAAAGAAATAAAAGAACAAAATTCTCATGCCCTATAATATGAAGTGGGCGCAGTTGATTTCTTCTATTTTCAAAATAAAATTTTTTGCCGTAGCAGCATGTGGACGTTGTAGGCGTGTCCTTTAAAAAGCTTAGATCAATTACAAATTCTTTTGCCAATCTGTAGACGATATCTTAATACTACACAATTGCGCAGAAAGACAGTGATGCTTAGATGCATTCCAAATTTGAAACTAGCCAAGAAGTTGTATACTTTATGGAATTTTTGAGGCTGTTTTCTGCACCTTGTAAAAGATTTGAAAAAAGAATTAAACTTTGATTCATTATAATATAGGATAGTCCTTCTATATCAAATCTCTCTTATTCTGACTCTTTTTAATAGAACCCTAATATGGGGAATAAATCGAAAATGGCGACCTGTAGGTCAAGAGAAAAGAGCACAGTGACGAGGGACCGAGGGATAGACAAGTTTAATCCTTAAATGCATATTGTTGCCAATTGGTTACATTCCAGTTTTAATTTATTATAAAATTTATTTGACAAAAGAATGTAAATGAAAGAAATGAAAAATAAAATTAAGTTGGCAACGATATGCGTTTAACACTATGCAGAGGTTGCTACATATGGAGGTATGAGTTTTCAAACATACGATGAAGATTTCCATTGCTATGCGTTTAAGATTTAAAATGTGAAGCCCGATCAAGTCCTTCTAGGTGTTACATACGTCCGCACAAACTTAATACACCCTATATCACCAGCGTTTGTATGGGGATATAATAAGTTAATACACCTTGGTAATTAATTGCATTTTATTCTGATAATTTCTTAACCCAAATAGATATAGCAAAGGCACACTCTGATGAAATACACATACATATAGGTGTTACATACGGCTTGGTAAACTTAATATACGTTATACCACAAGTGGTGTAGGGTATAAAAAGTTAATGTACTCTGGTAATTAATTGAATTTCTTTCTGATAATTTCTTGACCCAAATAGATAGAGAGCGCCAACTATGATGAAATACATAGACAAATACGCGGCGAAAACGTATAAAAAGGTACAGTCATCAATTTGAGAATTTTTCTAATACCATTAAACTTTCAATTGACAATTCGTATTATCATCATGACAAAGAGGCTCTCCCGTGTTGCTAAGCTGATCAAATACAATTATTTAAAAATAATTCAAGGTTTCTAGCGATAGGCTGGCTGTATGGATAGATTTCTATCGAAAAATTTTCTCATCTATAGAAAATGATGTAAATTTTTATATTTTAATTCATAAGAAAAGAAAAAAAAAACTTTCATGTATGCATTATAATGAAACGGCTTTATATACCCCATCAGATGCATCCTGCCGCTGAACCCATTGAATATAAGCAGTAAAAATATTATAGTTGGGCAGGAACGACCACTCAATACCTACAGTCAAATGCAATCGTTCATTCATTTTCGTAACAATATACCAAAAATTGTACATTATTTCCATGTAAAGGTATACATTTCGGGAAAGCATTTAGAGGGAGCCCGAAACATCTACTCACTTTTCATCAGAACCCTTATATGAAAAAGGGCCAAAAAATATACACATATGGTTCAAATTTCATGCAGTTAGTTTTTACGTTACGTTGATTATCTGAAATATCTCCTTTACAATCAAGCAATGTTGGTCCCGGTCGTTTTCAGCTCTTGAGCCTTAATGAAAACGGAACATTATGAAATGTAGAAAAAAAAAATATGGAAAAAAACGTACTCTGCTGAGAAATATTCCTCAAACTATCGTATAATCGTTTTCTACAAACGAAGAAAGTAAGAAACTTGCGACCTCTACGCCTAAAAGACGATAACCAACAAAATGACTAAAAAAGAATTCAAATATATTCGCGAATAGAAATTTGTTTTCCGAAATTAAGCTTACATATGTGTCCATTTTACCGGCCCTATTTCTGCTCGTCTTACTATGGTAAACGATACTTTGAACTTTCCCGCTGCACGGCCAATTATTTACTGCAACTATAAAGCCTGCAACTATAAATGTCAATGAAATATTAATAATTTGAGAATTTGATAGAAATTTGCAATGTCCCTTGATTAAATGATCGGCTTTAACAGGTTAAAAGTAAGGCTAAAAATAATGAAATAAAAAAACAAATTTTCTCAAATAGTCGGAAAAAACGAAAATAAAGCGTCTCGATCTAGTAACCTGTAGTCACTATGGGAGTGCTCCTCCGCGATGACGTAGAATATTTACCAGAGACAAAAAAGGAATAATTGTATTCGTATTGGTGGATTCTTAAGCAATGCAGCCGTTTTGGTGGGGAAATATTTCTTTTCCTTTTAAAGACATATTCCCGACTTTATGGAAATCTGAATACCTGCATTTAGTCATTGTTTGAAATCTTAGAAATATGAATGATCTTCCCTTGTTTTCAAACATAACGTTTCAAGTTCCTAAACTTTCCACTCTGTTAAGAATATGAAGTGAGTACACAATTAAAAAAAAAGAAAAAGGGCAGTGCTGTGCAGTGCAAGCTTTAACAAGAAATAGGTTTTTTTCGCTTTCCTTAAGAGATAAATAGACTGGCAATCTACGGGTGATCTACTATGAAATATCGTACCCTACTACAAAAACATGGCTCAATTCGTATAAGTGTCCAAAAGTCTTAAATCTCATGTTAAACCTTAAAAATCGTCTTCAATGACGTTTGTTACGATTTTTAAGAATACCTGAAAGCTTATTCGTAGACCTTTCCTATTGATATATCTTTGATAAAAAGATGTGGCATCTCTATCGTATACCTTTTAAGGATAAGCCAAAATAACATATGTGTGTAATAAATTTCTTAACTGTTTATTTTTAATTTTTTTTTTTTTACCCTTTTGGAAAGTGCTGATATTAAACTTATGTGATAAACGAGCGTCCCGGCTTTGGCCTCTAACTGTATAATTATGTTGTGAGACAATATAAAATTCAAAATATATTTATGAACAAGTAGGAAAACAGTTTTTCTATATCATCTTACGTCCTCCAAACCAGCGCTGCCACCCAACATGTTTAAGGATACTCTTCGCGAATCGTTTCTATCGCCACGGCCAACTCTTTTTATGTATTAACTTTGAGATACGCTTGGTGGTTACAAGTACTTCCGACCGATGCAAACTTGACCTTATTAAATAACTCTTTGTTTGATTTCAAATACTATTTTGATTATGTACAGCAATCCTGTTTCACTTTTCATTGTACGTTTTGTGCGAAATTAGTTGAACGAACGTCACAGCTAACCGAATTTCACGCTTATGAAGGCTACGCATAGGTCTCGTAGATATACATATAACTGGTTGCAACCAATGTTACAAACAATACAAAAATTATTATTAATCTCATCTTTCGTAGCGATGCGTCATAAAATGTTGAGCGCACATGAGAAAAATACAAAGAGAGTTAAATGGTTGTACATATATATGTGTGCGTGTGTCATTGTTGTGCCTGCATTTAAGCTTAAATACCTTGTAACTCGTTTCCATGAATAGTAAATTTTTTTTTGGAGAATAAAATCCCACTTCTGAGAGTAAAATTTATTTTCCCGTACGTTCTCATGTGAATGCCCCATTGAACTTTTCTGAGAATTTCTAAGAGTACAATTTTTTTTAAATATATAATGAAAGATATAGATGAAATTTTATAAATTTAGTTTTAATGTGCGATTTCGCGGACGTGTAAAAAAATTATTATAATTAATTAATATTTATAAAACTCTTAATGCTTTTCCAGGTTGCCCTTAACGGTTCTTAAATATCAATTGAAAAAAAGTCTTTCTTGCATATAAAGCAAACAACAGCAACAGGTTCAATAAGTTGTTTGAAAGAAAAAAAAAAAAAAAGATTTCCTAGATATTGAGAAATAATGGTGTTGGAGTTAAATAAAAAAACCTACTTTTTAATTACTGGAGCATCACGTGGCATTGGCCGGACAATGGCCATTGAAATAGCAAAAAAATTGGATGCAGGCTCCGTAGTCGTGTTGCTAGCCCGTAACGAACACGATTTAAATGTCACAAAGAAAAGTATAGAAGACTCTGTCAAAGCCGATATACTGGTGCAGACTTATGCGATCGATTTATCTAAAGCTACATGTGAAGATTTTAAGGAATTACTCAATGACTCGATACGAAAGGCTAACGCAACTATAACGAATTTCGAGAGAGCATTTATCGTGCACAATGCCGGTACAGTTGGCGATGTATCGAAACGAGCTCGAGAAGTTGGTGATACGATCGCTTGGACCGACTATTATCATACCAACATATTTAGTGCGATTGCTTTAAATGTTGAATTCTTTAAAATGTTTTCCAAAACTTCTAAATTGGTAGTGAATTTAAGTTCGAAATGCGGTGTTGAGCCATTTAAGTCCATGAGCTTCTACTGTTCGGGTAAAGCCGCACGGGAAATGTATTTTAAAGTTTTAGCCATGGAAGAGCTGAATGATACTTTGGTTTTGAATTATGCTCCGGGTGCTATTGATACAGCTATGACAGTTCAAGTCCAAAATGAAACTATGAACGATGAGCTACGCGATGCTTTTGCAAAGCAGCGTGCAGATCAAACAATGTTAACGACAGATCAAACTGTCGCGAAATTCCTACAAATTCTCCAAACACAAAATTTTAAATCCGGAGATCATGTTGATTATTGGGACTAATATACAAAAAAAAAAAAAAGAGAAAAATAATAATAATAAAATTAATATTAAAATAGACATTGTAAACGGTGCTTAGATAAAATAATGCGTACGCTCTATAATTCCATTTTAAAGTAGTAACGTTCCACTATCTCTATTCATGAAATCTCTATATTTAATAGTGCATCTTTATATGAATATGAAAATCGATAAATCGTATAAATAAAAATCATCAGAAAAAATCTGCAGCCCGCAAACGTTTCGTAGGTATTTGTAGTAAATCATCGGTTAAGGTGGATTTTTCGGTATTTATTTCTTTCTGAACAGTGCTGGTAGATGGTGATAACAATGGCGCGACTAACGAAGTGGGGAGTTTTTGGCCTGCACCAGAAGTGTTTGTTGATCTGCATCTTTTCTGCGAGGTTATTAAAGGTGAGGGCGTCGATACAACAGGCGTTCGCAAACCCAGTTTAGTTGTGGCTAAACGACGTGCGGCCGGCGACATGGAAGCGAGCCGTTCGATATTAGATCGTATAAATGGCGATGCAATATTACGCCGAGCCGTGTCCATGGCTTTTTGTTTTTGCGCCCTCATTTTCTCGCCAATTTTTTCAGCTAAAGCTAAGGCGATATTCTCTCGTCGTGACGTCTCATTGATTTTAAACGATGGCCCTGCATTAGAGCGTACTGGCGTATCTGAACCGTCCAAACGGAAAGGTGTACCTTCAATTTCGCCCCAAGTCATTAAAGGAGAGAAAGCTTCGCCAGGCCTAGGCGATGGCGTTTGAACCAAGTCAAAACCTTTAACTGTAAGAGAATTTAAACAATCGCCTTTAACGCCGTCTTCATTGTCAATAATATTAGTTAATATTCGTGCCGAATTTTTGAGAATATCGTTGCTATCGTTGCTGCTATCGCGGAAAGGATTTTCGTTTAACCTTGTCGCCTGATGTTGGACAATTTGTTTTCGACTGGCCATGTCTATTCGTTCTTCTTTTGTTAGCTCAACTCCATCGGGGATATACATAATTGAATTTTTATTTTTATAAGCCCAGGTGTCAATTTTTCGCATGAGCGTACTTCGATCCTCTTCGAATTGATCTTCTATTGAAGGCAACATTAGAACTTTTGCCAATTTCTCAGCAGATATTTTTTCCTCATTATATAAGATAGCAAACTTTTGCTTCAGCTTTTGATCGGCAATCTCCATTATTTCCTCAAAACTGTAATTATCTTCGCTAGTATAAGCTTGTAAAAAAGAATCTAATGAATGCTTATCAAATTGTGTTACTGTCTCTTCCTTATTGTTCGATTTTGAATTTTTGAGAGTATCGTTAGCAGAAGGAATAGAGAGATTTGCAGCGCTTGCAGGAGTCTGTTGCGATAAGCTAGCTGGAGTTTCAAAGGTAGCGGGTGTGCTTTCTAAAGATGAGAAAAATTATGTTAATTACTGACTTTTAATATTTCACAATATCCTTACGTCTTGATCGTATTAATGGCTGTTTACCACTATATTTTGCACGTATAGCTTCCATTTGTGCAAAATCGTTACGTTCCATCGCATCCAAATATTTATTTTGTGCTCTTAAACGTTCCAAATCCGGAAAAAAATCTCTTTCTATAATTTTTGCCATTTCTTCAATATATTTGTCTTCGGTAAGAATTTTCAATTTTGGTTTTTTCCTTGCCACTAGTGAACATTCCAATGGTTTTGGCAATGGTTTTTTAAATTGATCTGTGACAATATCTCGAGATTTTAATTTGTTCAAAGCTTGTGAACCGGGAGCGTTAGAGTTGGACATTTTACAAGTATTTTTATAATTATATTAAGGAACAAAGCAAGAAGTTTAACAAAATATCAAAAAAATAAAAGAAAATGACTACAATCAGCTGATTGTGGCCAAATATATTCTGCAGGGTTGCATGTTTCGTTGATAGCAACACACACTACTAAACAGGTAAAATATATTCAAAAGCGTGAAACGCGTGGAAAGAAACAATTACTACTCAAGCTTCAACTCTGAACGAATTTGGAAAAATTTCAAAAATAATTTATCAGCGACAGACAATAACGTTCCTTTAAATTAACATTAAACTTGTAATACGTTTTTTAAATTATGCGCGCATCTGTGGGATTCCGTACATACAAGCAGAAAAACGGGGGCTGTAATTATAAATATAATAAAAAGAAAGTAATTGCCGTTTTATGGAATTCTTTATTAATTTTACTTCCAGCTTTTTTTAAAGGCTAGCAGTTGTGGTCACAACCGCTATTGACTGTTACGCGCAAACACTGTCGTCAAAAAAAGAATCAAATAATTAATTTGTAGAAATAGAATTGCACGTCATCCAAAGTTCTTTTTAAATCAAAGCTTCCACTTGTCTATCTTATTGACCCGGGAATATTATTATGGATATTATGTCAATTGAAATTTTTCAGCAAAAGCTTTTTATGTTTTTTTGGATGGCATAGAATTCATTCTTGCTTGGAAGCATGACAAGACTTTTTTTTTCATGAGGTCCATTGTCTTGGTTGTATTGTTTTCTTAGAAAAAAAAAACTTTTAATTTCTAAGTAGAAACTGAAGCTGTTAACGGATAACCGGTCCATTTCTCAGAAAATTAGTTTAAATGATCGATTAAGTAATTGAAAATTTGCATAAAAAGATAATTATCGGTACGATAATATTTTAAATGGAAAATCGAAAAATTTTATTTCTTGAAATGGATGCGTACCTAACTTAAAAGTTTAAACGCGCGGTTTTTGAAAATAAATATGTCGAAATGGGAGGTGGCATAGCAATTGCCGTTCGTTTCTTCTGAATTTTTGACAATATCCATAAAACAATATTTTAATAGGAAGTGGATAATATTTTTCTCCCTGAACAGCAATGCAATGCGTGGACGAATTTTAGGGACATTCGTTTTGGGTGGTTCATAAACGATGTGGCTTTCTCCATATTTTGATCGAATTCTATTACTAAAAACTGGACAATTTACTGCAGTCTTCGAAATAGTGTGATAAAAAGTGAGAAGAGGAAGATGTTTTTACATGTATTTGGAGATTAGTCAATAATGCTGATGATTTTAGACCGATTACCATGTTTTTGACCATATCGAATATTGTCGAACATCTCTTTAAGTATCAAGTTTTTCAGATTGCATCAGGATCGAGTATCTATGAATTTCAATATATATATATATATAACTAATTGATTAAATCGTTGACTGAAACGCCAGAAGGAAACTGGTTAGATTGAAAATGATGCAGGTCATCTTCGTGATTACATATATAACTAGATGTACATAGTAATATGGTTCGACCTTCTTGGGCACGTTTCAACGACCATCAGTAAACGGTTACTATACGAATGTATGTGGCTAAATCTCATGTTGCGTACTTAACGATCCGGTCCCTAATGATCCGCTGCGGATAGCACAACAATCAATAAGAAACGCGCACATACATCTGAATGCAACATTTATATTTAAGTCCAATTTTATGTTACAGAGCATATGTGCGGTATGTTTTCAGAATTATTGCTCTTTAGTATTTTTCATTTATTTTTTCACTCTTTTTTCTTTTGAAACATGTCATCAAGAGCATTAATACTCAAATAGTTTTCATCACTTCTTCATAAAAAACACGATAGAGAAACTTTCATGTTTAACGCATGTAAGTGCATTAACAAATTATGCGTACATGAGTACAAAAGCAATTCACAATATATCCGGTAAGGAAGGGTATAAGCAATTTTGGAATTCGATTAAAGATTTTTGATCAAAAGAAATGAAAAATTCGATATTATAGATTGGTTGTGATCAAGTCCCCAACTTGAAAAACCAGCTTGATTTTCTTCTCGCCATAAAATTTGAAGCCATATTGTAATTCATTTTGGGTAAAATAATTCAGCATACATTTTAAAAAGTAATGAGCTTAATGGCGGTTAAATAGTTGTTTAGCTTCAAAACTAAGTAAATTAAATTGTAAACTAATGCGCTCGGAATGTCATAAAATTTTTGCTATGTTTCGTTTGAAGTTTGCTACAATCCAGAAATTCTATAGATCTCTTAACGTTGTTGTAACATATATGATAGATCGGAGACATATTGATTAATGGGATATATGCGAATAAACTTATTTTACATATCATTTACAAGCGACGATTAAATCATATAGAGAAACGAGTTGACTGCACGAGTCTCCTTTGGTCGATTTATGTTAATACATTGTCGTCACCAACCTGCGTATGTACAAGAGCTTTATTGTTTTCTTTTAAAATTGATATCTTGACGTTTGCACAGACAGAGAGAAGAAGATGCTTAGAACCGACATTAATTGTCTGAGGCTAAACTTTGCCGGGTTTCAAACGTTGTAATGAAATGAATATGCGCCCACTCTTCGATGATAAATGTAAAAACGAATCATTTTTTATTTGTCCGTCTGTCCGAAATTTAATTATCTTTATAATTTCGATGAAACGAACTGCAACGATGATTCATATTAAAAATGTATATATGTATTGTATAATAT
>NW_023998427.1:551003-586512 GCF_014805625.2 Glossina fuscipes
GAGCGCACACACACAACAACAACACGTTTCTTAAATGCTTTTATATGCATTATTTTCATATATATTTATCTGCACTATTGAAAGTATTTTTAGTTTCTTTGCTTTCTCTATCAAATGATTAACCAGTGTATGTATGCCAAGAAATTGATAGGTTAACGGCTTTGGAATGGTATACACGTCAGCTTAAATTTCCATATGCATGCATTTTATGAAATTAGGGGGAAAAAAAACGTTATTTGTTTGAAAGAAAGGCTTCGTCTTACCTGTGCTCCTATCAATTCGCCTATGGTCCTGAATACTAAGTTTCCGATCTACATCAAATATAGAGAGTTGTTTGTGAACGTATCAACCGCTTTGTTCAACTTTAACCTGCAAGCAAAAACTAAGCATTTTATGCTATATAACTTGTATAAATTTCATGATATCATTTTCATTGAATATATTGCGAAAAGAGACGCACCAAACATGTGAGATTACTCGGCCGCAAAATCTCGGAAAATTGACTCTTCTTTTCTTACGTTACAGTGAAACTTTCTGAATAGTCTGAGCTATTATTTGCCCTGCATTAACAAAGACCCAAAGACCCAAAACATTAACAGATGCCTTCGCTTGGTTTCATACATGGAAATCCGAAGTTTCGATTGAATATATATATATATATATATGTGTGTGAATGGGTCTACCGCGCTTAATAACGTAAAGTTGCTCTAATTTTTTTTTTTTTTAGTGTTTTATCACTTTGTTGTCTAACCTGGCTTAGGAGTGTTACGTTGGTAAAAGTGCGTAAAAGAATAGGAAATGCGTTAAAGAAAACATTCAGCCCGTATATATATATATATATAGTTTGTTGGAACATCTGATGCAGTTACGAACATAAAAAAACAAGTGAATAAGAGTCGACGATGGCTACCAAATTCGCATTCATTTCATATGATTCGCATTCGCTGTTGTGCAATTGTTGATGCACATATAAAATTGCTAACGCCTGCCTATATCTACATATGCGTTCATACACACGCTCTTTAATATGTATGATGGAATGTTTTGACAGTTTGTTGGTGTTTGTTTCATGCCCCATAAAAATGCCACTTAACATTGTAGATGGTAGAATGGTTCGTTGCTCATTAAATTTACCACAAGCCTGCAACATGTTGTCTTCCATGCATGCAGTTGCAATTGATGTGCCACATGTCATACATAGCATAACAACTGTTGGATCGTTACGTAGGTGTTGCTAACTACAATAGAGATAAAAAAAATAAAAAATATTATATATTATATTATAGCATAACATTTAAAGGCATTGCATTTTAGATTTCTAATATAAATAACATTGTAAACGTTGTTTGAAAATTTTAATTGTATACCCACGTAGAAATGGAACGATTTGTAAAGATCCCTCAGCACTTGAACTTGAAATGAAACAAATAATTGCAATATGATGCAGCGAAACTCATAAACACGGATGATCAGAATTTGTCTTAAGTGTCAAGTGAAGATAAATATCAAATTTACATATACATTCACGCACTCTTTTTATTACATATACATACATATGTTTTCGTATATGATACATACTTGTACTCAGACATTACTCATTGATGGTGGAGGAGGAGGAAGAGGAGGAGTAGGAGGAGGAGGAACTATGTGAATATGAGTCTTTCGTCTAATCTATACAAACAAGATTTCTCAAATTTCAAAAGTGATTACTTTCACAGCCCAAAATAGATATCCATTGATATTGAAGTAAAAGCGAAAATCTTCTCAAGTGGTCGCATATGCGGATGTTTCATATACGTGTACATGATATGTTATATTCAATTGTTTATATACATTGGAAATTGTATAATGCGTCTCGAGCTAATCTAAATTAAATATATATATATATATAAACAATAATATTAGGTTGTCGGAATAAATGAAAAGCTTGACATTGAATCTCATTATTTGTGCAACTTTAGGGTCCATAAAGTCTGATAACTGTATCTTGTCTTCGATGTATCTTTGACATGAATCGAATATATTATAGTCATATGATCTCTGATCTGAAAAAGTTAATTAAAAATATTTGAGCTACAATTCAGTTCTCGCAAGGTAGACGCATAAAGAAATAAACAAATAGGCGAATATATGTGAGGATAAAATAGTCAAGAGCTAAGTCGTAGACTTTACGCATTTGGCATTTGAAAAGAGAATGAATTCATGAAATGAAATATGACGTACCGTTATCAAAATTCCTCCGACAACTTATCGTTTGTTTTTATGCTCAGTAAAAGGCGAATAAACATAATAAGGCGCCATATTGCCTAAATAGTTTGCTCACGCTTTACAAACAAAGTGTACATAGTAGTCTCGATGTGAAAATCTAAAAATAATTAAATATGCGTCATGACTTTTCTGACCACCCGATATCACGTATACTTTGGATTGAAATGTGACACGTTATCACTTGAATCTTTTTGACATTAGATGCCTGTGTATTGGTTTGCAATTGTGTGACACCGACACAACATTTTCAACTATTCTTGCTCATCTCAATGCGTAGACCTACCGCATGCTGTATAGATCACCTACATAACTCCTTTACAATGAGATATGTTTGTCATGGAAAACTATAACTTTTCGATCAATTTTCTTTTTTTTTTATTTTTTTTATTTTTGTCCATTAATTTATTGATTTATTTCTATTTAGTTATATGGTATAAGCTTTGCTTATTGAATCTAAAATGATCCTCAAACAATTCAAAATGAATTAAATTAAATAATACATTCACTCTTTATATCAGCAAATCAAAAATTGCGCAACAACACGATTTTCAGATATGTTATTTAAGCTATTTATCAATGCTAAGGTATACAATTAGAAGTTATTTGAAGGAAGTTATTGAAAGGAAGAAGGTAGACACAAACACCTACACACACAAATACACATATGCATGTGCATGTATATGTATTTGTGTGAACATATATACATTTGTTCCTTATAGAAAAACATTTTCACTTTTCATGTTTAACTTCCGTCGAACAGTAAACATAGGTAATGGTAATAGAAGTAGCAGTGGTATACATAGTCATATACCTTCAGTTAAAGTGTTTGGCTTCCCTTTTCCCGGTTCTAATGAGCCGAATTGCAGCAACATAATGTGTCTTCAAATTCAATTTTGCCGAGTAAAAATTGGCATTCACCAATACACAATTATAATCTCTCTCTACAACAACAACACTCTAGCAGTTATCTTTGTTACATAAAATTTGCATAATGATGAAAATTAATAAAAAAAATCGTAATTGTATTATCCAATACTTGAGCAGTGGTGATACGAAGCAAAAACTCGGACTCGATTTTGAGCACTGCTCAAAAAACAAAAAGTATTGAGTTAAATCTAGATATCTTATGGTAGTCTTTTGAGGCTTTGTTCACACTGGGCATTCCAGTGAAAAGTGGTGCCAAAGTTTAGTCGTCGGAAGCATATTTCTATATAGAAGACCAGATAGTGGGACAGAAGAGAACAGAGACACAGAGAGGGAGAGAGAGAACTTTTAGACGTCTTCGAGGCTTACTATGCGAAAAAGAGAATTTTTATATTGTGTAAATCAATCAATCGATCTCCCTTAAAATGACACCTACTGTAGATGTGTCGGTAGATTGATAAGAACTGCACTGTACACTTAGTGGCTCTGAAGGCCGCTTCTCAGTTGATGTTCAATCTTTTAGAAAGGTGATGCGATTCCGTTCAAGTTTTGCTATACGATTGCTGTGGTTATCTAAGCTAAAGGAACCTGTTGTTCGTATTATATGTTATGTGTATACATATACATATATATGTACATATATATATTTTTTTTAAGAGTAATCTTGTGATCTGTTTTTGTGGGCACGGTGATGACCACGAAGGAGAAGAAATGGTATAACTATTCTTCAGAATATTTTTCCTTACCCTGAAAATATATTTTTTAGGCAAATTGTGCATTTTTTTCAAGTAACGTCTAAAGTGATATTTTGTAATTCCTTCAAGGTAATCATGTACAAAATGCTTCTGTGGGTGCAAACATTCATTTCATTGTCAAAAAACGACCTCCTTCTTGGCTTTTGCTTGATTAAAACGTTTTAAATTAAAGCAATAACTTTCGTTACGCTAATTTCGTTACAATGTTTTTTTTTTTTTGTTCTACCAGCTTGAATGTAATCAAGTAATGATATATTTTTTAGTATGCTAAAAACCTATTCAACATTTTTTCTAATTGCTTTAAAGCGCTACGATTATTGCGCAACTAAGGAATTGGATGCAGATCATGAGCCAAGTTAAGTTTCGAATATCGTTGTTTTATTCTTGAAAAAGTGAATTATTTAGTGATCAAAAATATCTATTTAACGTCGACGTTGACCATGGTTTTGTGTTCCTTTCTTTATTCTTCGAAAAATAAATTATTTACTGACGAAAAATCTCTTCTTAACGTTGACTTTGTCTTTGAGAACTTAGGAAAAGTGCACGCACCAAGCGCACTTGTCTCTCTTTTTTCAAAGTTGACACACCAGTTGCTTGCTTGAGATGGTCTATCGATTTCAATTTCTGATCAGAAGATTATATGCTTCTTGTATTATTCCTCTCGCAACTTGCAAAAGTAAGATCATACTCATTTACTTGGACGATTACGTTGAAAGTTATCTTCATAGTTAAAAGCTATCGCTTTTGTAGGCGTATACTTACTCTTATCGGATTTCATTTGAATTCACTTGGGTTTATTTTACTCCTTCATATGATTTCTGGTACGATCTTCTCAATAATATACGGACACTGCAATATCTATTTGCCAAATTTTACAAGGGATAATAGAAAATTAATATCGGTTCATAGGCGAAAATTGTAAAAAGACTTAGCAAATTTAACGGATTTATGTGACGCTATAGGAAGCAAATAAAAGGAAATGAAAATCATTATCTCTGATCGATTTGTAGTATTTTTTTTTTTCTTTTTCTTTTTTTTCGCTATCTTTTTCTCTATATTTAGAAAGATCTCTTATATGTAACAAATACATACACACACACACACACGATAAAACAATTTAAAAATAATACTTGACTGTATAGTGTTAATACTTATTTATCATTGCGATAAAATTCTTTTGGTGTATAATGTTCCTTTCAATTATATTAAAGCGTGAATTTAGATATACCGCTGACAAGATGATGTACGCAAATGTTTAATGTATATATGTATATACGTATATATAATTTATACATATGTAATTTTGAAATAATTCTATCTAGGTACTAAGTCTATATAACCATTTGGTCGCATCATTTGATGCGATGAACTATATAACGTTTGATAGCCACCCAGACCGTACGAAGTGACCGTTGTAGTTGCACCAGTCGCGGTTGCATCGTTGACGGTATTGCCTGTATTTTGACGCATATGACTGGAAACTTTGATTTTATCATACGGACTTGTATAGCCATGGGCATGGTAGTATGGATTGTGGTGGTAGACGGGACCAAAATTGCTATTATCTCTGGCATATGGTTGAGCAATGGGTGAATAAATATTCGTTGGCATCGTTGCATGGTGGTGGCTATGCGTTTGCGTCGAATTTTGCATATAATGTTGACTATGAGCAGTCATCACATCCGTTGTTTGTACATTTGAATTGATGCACATCGCATTCGCGTTCCGATGATGGTGACTTAGACCAAAGGGTGACGAATTGGCGCTATGATGTGATTGATCTGTCTTCGGTGAAATACTACCACCGGGACCGCCGCCGCCGCCACCGCCACCGCCACCGTTACTGTTCGTTAACGGGTTCAAAAGCGTGCAATTACTTGCCGATGAGCATTGATAATTATTTATATCGGGAGAAGTTCCGGCATTAGAGGAAGACGAAGCACTATTTCCAATATGATTATGACCCAATACCGGACCATTTGAATTTTCCGCTACTAATGTTATATGTTGATTTTCCATTTCAATGTCTACAAAATTTCAATGTCATATATGGGTTTAAAACCGATAGTGAATAAGATTAAACAACTTGCCTAAATTCGTATCTTTGTGAGTGCTCTTATATTGTTGATTGCTGTTGTTAACTTGTTTCATTCTACTCGGACCTTCGTGATTTATTTGCGGCATGCTCAAGCTGCCCGTTGTTCTATGAAATAGGAAAAAACAAAAAAAGCGAAAAGAGAAAAGAAAAAAGAAAAAAGAAAAGACAAACGAAAATGTATTGACTGTGTTTGTGAATGATATATATATATATATATATATAAATAGTTTTTATAAGTTATGATTATACGCGGATGCGTGCATGATTTGATATAAACAGAATAATATTTTTTATTAAAGTAAATCTCTGCCGGAGGATCGAAATGATTTAGGCCTTTGTCTGTAACATAAAAGTACATACATACATAAAGATGATGGATGGTCTTACTGGCAGGGTTTGGACTTCACCACCATATATTTACTGTAAGCTAAAGGGATTATGCCTTCGCTTAAGATATATGTAATAAATAGTTGAGAATTAAAATCGTTTGGAAAATCTTTCCGCTTACGTAGGAACAATTGCTTTAATACTGAAATTCTTTAAGAGCTTTTTCAACAACAATCGCTTACTCAATCTCTTTTGCTTTTAATTATCGGTTCTCCTAAAAATTGAATTAGAAAGAATTCAGAAAAATTGTTTCAGGTTAACCATTAACCATTTATCCGATTTATGATAGAACATAAGAGAATCATTTGCTTTCTTTTATGGTTTTGAATAAATAAATTAAACAACGTTAAGACCGATCGTTATACATACAGGAGTATATATTAGAGACGGTCCTAATTAAAGGTGAACGCTAAAGTAAATCAATTATCGTCAATACATTTCATTTCAACTTGTTGTACTTCTTCTCCTCGATATTTTCAAAGTCAAAAATTTTTACGTATACATCATATATGTACGTATGTACTTATAAATACATATTTTTTTTTTTTTTTTTATTTTTTTTTTTTTTTTTTTCTTTTTGTATTTATTATTGCTCGCGTATACCGCCACATCTAAATAGCGACCCTTTATCCAGACTGTTTATCATCTCGTTACGAAACAGTCTCTCTGCCTTTTGAAATTAAATTACATGCAAGTACATATGCGCCAGTAATCATTTCGATATGTATATGTAAATATGTCCAATAAGCGCAGTAGCGACCTATATGCCGTTAACGTCGCTTCTGTATTATTCTCAGAATTCTTTTTTAAACGATCGCTAGATGATTTGTTTATATTATCGCGAGAGATTTATATTCATATCGTTTTAATTTCGTTACACTATAAATGCTTAAGTGAAAAAAGGAAATAAAAAAAAAAAATTAAAAAAATAAAATAAAAAAACAAAAATAAAAAATTGCTTTCAATAGGCACTTACACGTCATTAGTACCATCATCTCGGAATCCCTTTGCAAACGGATTGCTTACGATCTTCAATTGTGTGACCTGCGAATAAAAAAAAAAAATGAAATAATAAGGAGAGCTTCTTGTAAACTTTTTAGAATATAGTAAACGAATTTTTTTTTTTTTTTTTTATTTAACCTACTCGCTGATTTTGATATGCAGTCACAGCAGTGAACGATGTCTCTGGAAATATGAAAGTCCGATAATGACTGGAGTGTTCGTTTTCATTTAATGACGGATTCTTCGTTGGCAGATAGACAATATGAAAACGCGGCTGATAGCGATGCATTGAATTCAGTATTATCTGCAAAGAATAGCATTGAAATATGAAATAATCGAAACGAAAATGGAATATCTATGAAGCGATTACATATCGTTATTGGCTAAGGTAAATTATACGTATATGATATATGATGATCTCATCTCTCATCGTACAAATCATTCTTAAACAGTTTTTTGATTAAAGGAGTTGATTCTTAATCGTCGGCCGGCCATCTGCCGACTTGTCCGCCTTGTCCGTCCGTCTAATTTCTGTAAATATATTTTTACTTAGTCCGATAATTTTCGGGAATGATTTGACTTAAAATGTTTCGGCTCAAAAATACACGCTATTCAACACGCTATTGAGTCGATCGGACAATTTTCGCGAGCACCCATCATACATTGATAAAATGAAAGTATTTTATAGAAAGCAATATATTAATCGTAATAGTATATAGTATTACGGGCGACATTGAAATCCTTATATAGTTCGATTTTGATATGTGGTTAAGTCAGTGCCTTGGTTCGAATCGAATTGAGAGGAAAACGTGAATCTTCGTATCCACCTTCTCACAGATCAGGTTCTAGAAACAAGCGTAATTCGCCATAGACATACACGCGCCTATACGTGGACAGACGGACTAAAGTAATTAAAATTGACTCGGAAAAACTCGCTGCTCAATTCCTTCATTGCAAACAATGAATGACAATATTAGCATACAGCAATGCTATCATTGCTAGCAACGCTTACGTTCATTCATCTATAGGCACGTTTATACTTATAGCACAGCAAATTTTTTATCACATATTTTGAATTTTTTTTGTTTTTTTTTTATTATTTATACTAAATTTTTAAGAAACCATATTTTTCCAGCTGCTTTAAAAATTTAAAGAAATTTCGAAAAGATTCTGAAATATGCTCAACATATTGTTAAATATATATATATATATATAGGAGTAATTTATAGGAAATATTTATGAATGAAAAAAAAAAAAACGTATGTGTGATAATTTTATTTACACTTTCTATACATAGGGGTGTCGGAGTCAGTGATATAATAGTTTTCCATTACTTACATGACCGTTCTCATCAAGTTGATTGTTCGTTAGTTTTAATTTGTCAAAGGAAATGATTTGTTTCATCCAATTGGCACCGTGGGCTGGCGAGTCGGGATGCACATGAATCCGTGGCGGCGATATGGGATCTGCTTTACCTGCCACAACCCAACTAGAGCTGAAAGTTTTTGCTTTTTTTTTACTTTCTTAATTTTCAAAGTGTCATCCGTTACAGCCTTACTTACTTGTGAAAAGCGTAACGATAACGCTTGTCATCAACTGGCACAAAATCCATCATCATTATATAAGTGGCTTGGGGATCTAAGCCGCCAATACGTACTTGAAATGTGGGAAACATACGACGGCCGGACTTAGTTACAATCATTTCTGTGCCTTGTTCGTGAAATTTATCCCATAACGATTTCGTTTCTAAGACAACAACCGCTTGAGCTAATGTCGGATGGATAATGCTTTGATCTTCGGTTTTCCCGTTTGTTAAGAGTTCTTTTTTCGTTTTACTTAACTTTTTATTTGTAGCTCTGCCTGGAAGAGCGATTATACTTGCGTTAGTATTTGTATTATCGCTGCGGCCATTGCCATTTGATTCGTCATGATGGCCGTTGCTGCTATTATTGTTATTGTTGTTGTTATTGTTATCGTTACTGCTAGTACTTCTTGCCGTCTCATGGCAAGCATGGCTTTTATCATTGGCCAAACGATTTGCCTCTGGTTGAGAAATCTTTGCGTCAATGCGATCAAGCGGTTTAAACGTAGAACGATCTTTGCCGGCCGTTTGCAAACACGCTGAAAATGTTGTTAAGCTTTAAATGTACGCAGAAATCTTTGTTTATTCCATCTTCGAAATCATCACTACGTATGTCTACGACTTTGAAAATTTTGAAAAACAAGATAATAAATAATAACAACCTGACTGGAAAGACACTAATCCCTGTTCCTTTTTCTGCCCTCTGCCGGTCACAGACAAGTAATGGATATTAAAACATTGGTCTCAAACGCGGTGTGAAAAGCGTTTTACTTACTCTCTGAGTGAAAAAAAATATAAACCTGTCCTACACCTAAAAACATGCAGGTGTAACAAGGTACGCATATACCTGCGCACTTATTATTATCATAGACTATTTATATATTTAAATTCCGCGACAAGATATGGATATAGCACATAGACACCTTAAATGCGAGACTCCAGCTTCTCCTCTTTTTTTTTCTTGGAATCAAACAAAAGTTTTGCCCAGAGATATTATATCTGTACTCGAGTGGAAGGCATACCCGAGCCTATTTAAGGGTGCAAGCACACAACTTATATGATACAATCCCACCGGAATAGGGGAAAAGAAATGGCTATGACGTCCCGCTTACAGAAGAACTCACATTAAAGCATTCCAAGAAGAAATAAACAAGCAAGCTAAGTAAGTAGGTAAAATTCAAGTGCAGTCACAGAGCACTGCTATCGATCCCAATGCGGAAGTGTCTGAAATCATATTCCGCCAGTGGGCAGTACTTCGGTAAATGGGAGAACATTAAAATGTTATCTTTTGTTTATCATTTATTGTCCAATATATCGTTTGGACCAAATCCGTAGCATTGAATCGTTACCATGTGCGCGTGTGTGTGTGTGTGTGTGTCGATTGCAAATAGTAGACGTCGATTCTAGTAAATATTTGCCCATTAAATTTCAAACGACACGCATACATATGTGTTATAAATTCCTAATAAACATTTGATCCAAGTGAACTATTAATGCCTGTGACAACAGATGATCGACCGATTCTTTAAAAATATAAGCAGCAAACAGTTAAGCGGTTGAACCTTTGATACTGCGAGAGTGGCGATAAGAGATGACAGATAAAATTACAGACTTTTTGTCGACATTTCTGACAAACTATAAGATATGAAATCGTTTATATACAGGCAGAAGTTGTCTATCTCTGATTTTTACGTTTAACCCAGAAGGGAAGCGCAATTGCTTACTCGATTTTTCCAAAACAGTGATTTATTGCCAAAGGTCTGACAGAAAAACAATTACTGTTGCCAAACACTAATTGATTTTCGAATATTTCGAATGAAGGCCGTCTTGCAATCTGCAATTTCAATTTTGTACATACATATATATATATATACATATATATTTGCACATATAAAAAGGGAGTTCCAAAGTGAACTGATATCATGACATAGCCTCGACAATAAAATAACGCGGATCTCATTATCTCTTTGTGATATCCATAATACTTTCTTCCCTACTTCCAGTTGGGATAATCTTATTAGGAAAGCTTTAAAAAACGTTAAGAATAATTCGCCTTAACCTTATTGATATTTGTGAAGAAGCCAAGTACTTTTCTCATTTGCTTGCAAGATACTTTTAATCTTATATAATTTAAACGTCAATATTTTTAATGCAATAAATAAACTCTATTGATTGTCCGGTAATATGGTTTACATTTCGATTTTTCTTTTATCAAGAACATTTCATCTACTTTTATAAGGCAAGACGGCGACGATCATTTGTCAAGTGTTGTAGTTTCGCTTACACATAACTGTGACACGATGTGACTGTCAAATTTCTAAAGAGTTAAACGTTAGCGTTTACCCAAAATTATAGCTTATGTTTCCAATTTTCTGTTGATTAAAATTTGATTCAATCGATTCATTGAATACTATAAGTCGAAAACAGGAACATCTATTTTGCTAGTGGTGTCTAGCACGTGATCATATGCTGATAAAGCAAGAAAAAAACAAAAACTATCATTTGTCCGAAAATATGATTCATATTTAAATTTTTACTCTTCTTTTAAATTTGTGATTTACTATCGTATAGCAAATTTGGAGGATTCGCTTATTATATTAAATGCTCTCCACCGCAACTTACTTCTACCTTAGTATCATTCCTTTCAAGATATATCGCTTGACCGAAACACTATCGCAGTTTACACGCATTTAAGAAAAACTCGAAAAGTTCAAAAAATTACGATTTTCAATAACTGATGTTGGCATGGATGGTAGATGTACGCATGCCCAGCTTATTTATTATTTATGGACGTGTTATGATTTTGTTAAATATTTATCTGAAATTTTTGATTAATATCTGCTAAAGGAGGCAAGCGTGATTGACGGACAAATGGATTTGACTCGAGAGAGAGATATGCTTAGGATGGGGTTACAATATAAAAAATTACTTCTTCTTTAATTTCTTTTTTTGCTTTTAAGTTAACCGGCAGCCCACTTTGGAGCACCCTCTCGCTGCGCATGCATAATATGCGTTCATTTCGTTTCGAAGCAATGGCAAATAGAAAAGAAAGTAATTTAACAAAAAGAGATTCCAATGTCTTGCTTGTGACAATTAATGACTCAATGACCTGTCATGGGTCATACGCAACACACGTAGATGCATACAAATGCAATGTTTTGCGTTTAAACTTTTTTTTTGATATGGTTTATCTATGTAAATTTATATGTCATCGAAAATACATACTTTCACTACAATGCGTGCGTACGTGCAATTACTTCAAATCACTTCTCTAGTACAAATTGCAAAGTTTTTATGTTTGTACATTTATGTTAGGTATCTTTGTGGCGATATTCTGAAAATAAATACCGCCAGATAAAACACATCTAAAATTAAAACAAACGATGCTACTTGTTACAGAAAAGGATTAATTTATGTGCACATAAGTTTATGCACGCTTATGCATTTATATATTTTTTATTTATATAGGAATTGTGGGAACATGAGTTTATATGTTCGCCATCAAGCGTGTCATTCAACATAATGTTATTTTTGCCTATTAATTACAACATTTACTAATTAAGTGCTTGAAAATTGTGGCAATCTTTTATATTCCATCGTCGATGCCCTCGTCACAGCAGTAACATCTCCAAAGTTGACAAACAACTATAACGCGTTCGCGGACATGCTCGTTTCGATAAAGGCGAAAGTGTTATGTCATGTACACGGACAATGCCATATACATGATATATATTATGTTCCCTTGGGTCGTCGGACACTTTCACTTAATTTGTTCGCCTGCAACGATTACAGTCGAATAGTTCGCGATTTAAGGCATCCATAGTGCGTTTTCTAAGTTCTTTATAATATTACAGGCTTCCTAGTGATTAAACTGTGTCTGACTTCTTATTAAAAATTGATTTTTTTTCCCCCTTTTTTAAAAAGAAATCCTGCACAGATATTAAATAGCATTCAAATGATATCTTCATTATAAACGGATTTATCTTTGAAGTTCTTTCAGTACATTCGGTGAACGCTTCTCAATGTGTCTCCCTACAGGAGGAAGGACTAATATATATATTTATACATATATATATATGTCAATATATAATGAAAAGTTCTTGAAGATCCTTTGAAGTCTCTTAGGGGTGTTAGTTAGATAACTAAATGGATAAATAAACTTTCCAAGTGACAAAATCCCTTAAATTAGTTTTGGGTAGTACTCGTGATGGCTGTGATATCCTCCCAATCCGAGTGCGTTAAATAAGTAGAGGTGCTTGACAGGCCTCGCCCTACCCAGAAGAAGAAGAAGAAAGAGAGAAAAGACCTCAACTATTTCTTTTCTGGTGCGTCAGTCTTGGAATAGGTCAACTCTTCCGCAGGATTTTCTTGCAAGCCTGAGAGGTGTCCAATTCAATTAATTAATTGTCAACCCGTCTGATTAAGGCTTCACGCTAGGTGCAGGTTCAAATATTCATATTGTTACGAAAATCCCACATTTTATGACAAAGAATCATGACGCTTTATCTATCTGAGAAGAAGTCAAAATGATCGGCTCACACAAGAGTTGGGAAGAAAAAAGTTTCCTACGGTTGATAGTAGATCAACGCTTCGGTGAACAAGTAGAAAAAAATGAATGTGAATATAATATCGAGAGAGGGGAGCAAACCGACCACTTTGGAGGAACCAAAAATCCCGACACCAAGAGGTAAAATCGCCACGGCAAAGATATCATGCAATTCATGCAACAAATGCAAGCAATACAACAAGTAATAGCATTAAAAACTGACGAGATGGCGGCAAAGATCGATAAACTTCAGAAAAGTCAAGGCGTTCAAAAACAACGCGTAGATGAAGTGTATCAGCAATTTGAAGGAGCGCGAACATGCTCGAAAGGAAGATTGGTGAGCCGCTAAACAAGTTTGATGTTAGAATGAATGCCCTGTTAGACGGGAATAGGAGGAAAATGCAGACGACCTGCGAAGCGAAATGAAAGCCTTAAAGCCAGCAAAGGCTAAGCTAAAAATTAATGGCATAATAGCCAGCTCGACTAAATTAAAATGCCCATATTTGACGGTACCACCAACTTCATCACATTCAAGTTGCAATTCGGTGTCGTCGTAATAAAGAATGCATAGGATGACGACGATAAAGCGATCGCCTTAATAATCACCTTGAGAGGAGGAGCAACAGAAACCATGTAGATAAGATTCTGGAAGGAAAAAGAACAAAATTCCTTGCGATGCGCTGAAGTTATCTACGCGCTGCCAGAAACCGAACGAAAGAGTCCAAGATTATCCTACCGAAATCGAACGTCTGGCTAACGTCGCATATTTCGGCATATCCGGGAACGTGCTTGAGAAGTTGAAAAGTGAGGCCATTGTAAAAGGACTTCCTGATGCAAGACATAAATAGACAGTGTTTACTAAAACCCTCGGTTTCGCACTTCTACAAGAAGCCACTCCCCGGCTGTACCGGGGGACAATGATATCTCAGATGTGGACTGCGAGGCGGTCCGAAAACTTCTGACCGCAGAAAAGCAAATGGAAGTTTTATATCTGCCAGAAACCGGGTCACATTGCACAATATGCCGATCGAAGTACATAAGAACACACTCCATATCACCTACGCATAATGTGAGAGAAGATGCTAACGAAATGTCCAACGAAAAGGCGTTCAATTGAAAAGAGTCAGCACAGCGCGGAGCAAACCTTTCCCGTTGAATTATTAATAGTACAGTAGTCAAAGGGAAATTTGAGTAGTTAATTGGAGCATGCTTTTGGACGGCAATAGGTGAAGAAGTTGCTATTAAACGTAACGCTATCCGAAATATTACAATTAGCGATGTTTTAGTCAAGCATGAATTTCTGGCAGCAAATATACTGGATAAGGTGCTACTGGGCATCGGCTTTTGGGCAAAGCATAGCTTCGTACTTGATATGGGAAGGCAAATGCTACAATACGCTAACGTAACCTTGCCATTGGCTGTAAGCTAGGATAGAGCAACCGAAATATTGTAGGTTGTAGGGTTAGTTCCCGCACGCAGGTTGGTATTGAAAATGGGCCAAGTTGGCCAGAGCGCATGCCTATTAACAAGTCCGTTTCTCTAAATTTTTACTCATAATTTTTGCGAAAATTTCTATGGAAATCGGCCATGCCCACACAAAATAATAAGTTATTGTATATTATCTTTTTTTTTGAACTTTACTCAGATTCTATGCTTGTTAATAACATACGATAAACAAGGCAGGTGGGATTGGTAAGGAATTGTCCATTATGAGCTGCTATAACTTGCTTGGCGCAACCATCCATTCGGTCCTGTAATGCCTACAACTCGATCATTTGAACGAAGCAATCTAGGAAGAGCGACCAAAATTGGCCAACAGAAAGTTAGTTATGTCATCTTTGATGACTCGGAACAAATTGACCGAACCTGATTGGGAAGTTTTGATGCGTTCCTGCACTCTCTGACTACCATTTATCTCGGTCTCTGCAAAACTCTCTTGATAGTAAAAATGTGAACGACCGAAGCACCGTTGAAAATCACTTGGCTAAGTTTTCGACGATAAACCATAAAAGCTCTACACCGACGAAATTGTGAGGGTCATAGATAATAATGGTCAATAAGTACTTGATTAAAATTGCTTTTCAATAAAGAGAATTTTTTTTCTAAAAATGGACGAAAAAAAACTGCAAAGTCTTTTTACATGACCCAATAAATGAGGTGGACATAAGGACGTGATGGACTAATTTTTCGTCGCAATTTCCTCGATGGGGTTATTAAATAAAAGGACGTGGAAAGTAGAATGTGACAGGCTGAGTATATTAATTTTAAATTAATTGTAATGGATCTCACAACTAATTTTAGCTTAACAATGACTTTTAGTGAACTAAAAGATGGAAAATAAATTTTATGCCACTTCACCTTTTTTTAATCAGAAATAAAAGCATAGGGTGCTTAAGATTTTAATGACGATGGGTATACGATATTCGCCTTCATCCGAATATAGCTTTTTTATTTGTTTTTTTCTCTAATAGAGCTTGTTCGTAACCTGTCTCCAACATTTTTAGCACGAACCATTAAAAAAGCTTTTGCTTAAATACATTACATAACACGCGTGGCTGGAAAAAATTTTGCCGCATTACGATGAAGCTACATCCACGCCGCAATAGTTTCGAAAGAAGTAAGTAAGAAAGTTAAAGGCGGTCGGGATCGAATTTTTAGTACCTATCACCGTTTATCCTAAAAAAAGACAAACGAAGTAAATGGAGCAAAATTCTCATGGAGTGAAAGCAGCTGAATTTTTCTATTTTCACAATAAAAGTTTCTGTTATATAGCCATATGGGCGTTGTAGGTGTGTCCTCTCAAAAGTTTAGATCAAGTCCAAATTCTGTTGCAAATTTGATTTTCGCTAACGGGAGAATGTTTGCCACAGATACGGTAAAGTTGCGCCAACAGACAGATGGACAGATGGACAGGCGGACTTGTTTAGGTGTATTCCAAATTTGAAACTGGCCAAGAATTCGTACACTTTATACAGGCATTACACAGACGGACAGACGGACAAGATTAAATCGATTTAGATATTGATACTGATCGACAATACATGTACTCTGCGTGTCGTCTCTAGTGCTTCCTTCAGGGCGTTGCAAACGTTTTTGAGAAAAAGAATATTACTCCCGTCGTGCGCTGATGGTTATAAAAATCACTTTTACTGATAACTTTACCGTCAACTTTTCACTTAGTAAAATCTCGAGTAATTTTTAGTAGAAGAATATGACAAATGGTGAGAATACCTTCTCCTTCCGACAAAAGCAATGGAAAAATTTGCAAAAAAAAAATTCTTTAAATATTTGACTTAAAGTGATAAATATTCGAAAAAATATTAAACTTAAATGCAACTAACAGTAAATATCTGCGTGCAACGGAGAATCAGTTGCACTCTCTCCTAAACGCTGAATATATTTTGGAATATGTACACGACACAATACATTTTCTTTGATAACATTTTTTAACGTATGTTAAGTAAATGGAATAACGAAACGTGTGGATGAGTGATTGATTTAGTTAGATTGAAAAATAGCCGAAGCGTCGGCCGTACACTCTTCCATACATGCTTGAATGGGTTACTATATAAAACTGGACTAAGTTTGTCTTTCCAAGACTTTGCATGCTCTCCCAGCTATTCGCCTCCGGATGTTCGCATAATTACATCTATTAAGCAAAACGAAGTCAGTTCAAAGTAAGTGTGTATTTAAAATACTATGAAAATGCAAAATTGAAAGAGTTTGTCAATAATATCTTAATGCGGACTTCAATATCTTATTTTTAAAATAAACGTGTAAGAGGAAAAAATCGCATTGATCGTGAAGGGTTCGATTTCTCCTACACTCGTACATATTATAATTTTGATCTATATAAGTTATATTGGTTCTGAATTTGACGCAAAGTGGAAGTAATGCGAAAAATTGCACGATTTTCATATCCTTATCTTTTGTGGTGAATGATTAAAATATGTTTCTAGGACGAAAAGGGTCCAGAACGAACATGACGTATTTGAGTAAGAGGGACGTGAGAAGCATTTTTTTTTTTTAATTCTCAAGTGCTTGATTTGTACGTTAAATTCAATGTAGTGCCAGTCACACTTTACTTCTGGGCTCTTAATTCAAGCTATTCTCTGATTTAAGAGATGATCCATCTCGAACATGGCTTTATATATTGATAATGAGTAGATAATGAATTCATATTAGCTTTCACATTTGTTAATATCATTTTCAACATCTCATATATATGGTATTAAAATGTCACTGCTCGAGTAACGGTCAATAGGAAAATGTAAACGCGAATAACCTAAATGAGCAATACCAACGCAAAGGTAATGCCAAGAGTAGGAGCAAAGGAGGAGTCATTGGACAGACAGCGAAGAGACAATGTAACCAAGCCTTCGCCTTTGCAGTAAACAACAGAAGGTCGCATTTAAAATTCTACCTAAGAACCTAAAAAATAGCACTTTGCCTAACTAATGGAAAATTCCCGTTCATTCGTTCACACGCTTAGGAAAAATGCCGAATCTTTCTCACAATCTTAGTGTAAGCGAATCGAGCTCCAATAAAACAGTTACATCATCTTTGGACATCTAGTGTATTGTAGCTGACAAGTCGGTGTTGCAAATGCTTTCTCAGAATGTGTTATTTAACCTATTGGAACCATCTGTTTTTCGAGAACTTGTACTGTTTGGATAAAGACTGTTTGGGTTCACTGCGTTCTAAATCCATGACTACCATGAATCTTAAGTTAATTGCAGGAACTTTTGCGAAAATTAATCTTATGATTTTTGACCAGGTTTGCAGTCAGCGTTGCTTTCTTTGCATCGGCTTGACATAAGTCAATCTGTTTTTTACCAACGGTTATTTTTGTAAAAACAAGTAATTACACGCCTAACAAAAGAAGGAGAAGAAAAAAAATTAGCTTATGTTGGCTTTTAGTTGTTGATACCTTTCCTCTATACATGATTTGTCGCCAATATGATGCAGCCAACGCTGCTCGCAATAAAAAAAAGTGAGTGTAAATGACAAAGGTCAAAACGTACGAATCACATAATAATTTTAACGGTACTCATTAGAATTTCGTACGGATTCCGACTTGCTCAAGAGTTCAAGAGTACTTATATGTGCATTGGCCATCGATAGGGAGAAAATTGCTTTACATTTTGCTTGAAAGTTTCCAAAGAAATAAAATATCGCAAAAATTTTTCTTCAAAAATTTAAATAGAAAACTTCAAAAATTCTTAGTGAAAAATTTTCGCAAAATTTAACGATAAAAATATAATGTAAGAAAAAATTGATTCATTATTGTCGCGATAAATTAAAAAGCTTTTCAAGCTTCTCGTACGTTAATCTTTAGAGATTACCTTCTATTTGTTTCATGGGATCTGTGGCGTAAAAGTTGGACCAACAATCTGTGGCGTAACAACTGTAATCCGTTATATTTGCACTAAGTGTATTATTGTTATCCACAAACGGCATCGTCGGCATTAGGGAATTTGAACATTCTGTTGGCCCCATTCTATTCGATACAGTTCTCATATAAATCGTTTGATTCATTTATGCCCCAGGTTTCTCTACAAATGTATTTACTAATCAATGGATTTTTGAAGACGTTTTTCTCGCAATTACGTTCCGAATGATATTGATCGATTTTTCGTGAACCTTTAGGCAAAAACAATTTTCAATTATTACAACACATACACACATATATATATATATATATATATATACGTGTGTATATATATCTATATCAATATATATATATATATATATATATATATATATGCATATATCAGATGATATAATGACTTCCGATAAACACATTTAGATTTCCAACAATCTGCTTAAGATAAGATCTTTTTATAGAATTTGCTATATAGCGTTTTTTTTGTTTTTTTTTTTATTATAGAGCTTTTGTTGTTCAATTAATCCACATTTGCATTTTAGCGAATCAATAAAACTTTCAACACAAAATATAATGAATCACGTAATAGTTTGATTTGAACAGTGACACGACACTATTTCAAACAACAATGCGAATTAAATCGACACTTTTAATAGACAAATGCACGTCCGGACGTCTTGTTGATCCATTGACACCTTATTTGCATTACATATATTTGTTGTTATTCTTATTGATGCTCTTCTCTTTTTTTTATTATTGCCATTGATAATTTAATTTTTGATCATCAAATGGTATCGAAAGTGTGAAATGAAATGAAATAAAAGCGTGATGAAGGAATTCAATCAGTAATTGACCGATGCCTGTAAACGTTGTTTAATCAAACGCGACATTCAATGACGTTTGGACCTGTGCCCATATAAAACAGAAAAAGAGCAAAAGCATAACATCAAAAAAAAAAAAAAAAAAAAAAAAACAAGTGGAAAAGTGAACCATTCTACGTCTACGCCCGACTTATGTTGTGTTCTCTGTACCGAGTTTGACTAGAATACACACAAAATCTTGAACGAACATCTCGCCTAAGAAAAATATTTTCACGAGAAAGAAAAAAGAAAAAAGGGAAAAATTCAATAAATAAAAACAAACAAACGCATCAAATAAGATCTCAAAACTGATCTCATATTCCACCAATGAATGCATTCCATATAATTGCTTAACTTAATAACTCGATTATAATGAGACTTTCTAAATTTATACATAAGAACGTATTTTTCTTGCCGTTCTTTTCACTCAATTCATTAGCAGTCTTCATGTAACCGATTGGCTGCTCTCCGCCTGATTATGAACCAATGATCATTAATATCTATGAGAAGAGTGCTTTCATTTAAGAACAACGAAAGTCTATTGATTTGATTTGAGTGATTTTATCCACAGTAGAAGCGTAAAGTTATACTAATTTTGTGATTATCGCTTATAACATTCAAAAAAAATAAAAAAATAAAAAACAACCATCAGACTAGATTCGACTTTATATAGAATTTGATGTCTGTCAGCTGTGAAATTCGTTCGTTACTCGCCTCGTATTGAAATACTGAGAGTCAAAGTCACTGAAACAAGCGCCCGTACCTGCTTTGCATTCACATGGCTTTTATGAATAAGCCTACGAATGCTTGAGAATTCTGCATGAATTTCTTATGGAGATATTTTACAATTTCTTCTCGAATATAATAATCACCGTTAAACGCCATCTCTAAATAATTCTCCGATAGTTGGAATTCTCAAGGTAAGAAAAGTTAAGATAGACAGCTAATACGTAATCCAATTAGATCATTTTTGCTTATAGTAACATAACTGTTAACTTTATCGTTTTCCTTAAATGAAAACTTACTAAGCTTGATACTCAATAACTCTCTACTCTGTATATCGGTCGACCGCGTCTTGGGTGAAAGCCTACGTCAAACGCTTTTTAATATTCCTTCCGCATCCTCCGACGTTTGGTGCCGATTTCAAAGGAAACCACCTAACCGATAAGCTAAGCTCATTTTCAATACTCCCGCATATGGAGATTAAATTCTCTCCAAACGACTTCCTTCGCAGAAACATTCAATGGCAATGCCAAAAAGACTCAAAAAGCACGACTACAACATTTTCTTCGTTCTGTACCCCTCCAGGCCGTATAGATAAGGGAACGTTGCGAACGTTAAGAACGTTACATTATTCAATGTTTCTAGTTTTTGCAAAAAACATTTCATTGTTCACTTATTACCGTAAATGATGATTCCATTATCTCACAGTAAAATCTGACTTGTAAAAATGACAGAAGAATATGATGACATAACCTCAAAAGAGAAAAGAAGAAGTAAAGTTCACCTTAATGCCCCATACGCTTTTTCATAGTCGGGAATGAATCACTTTTCTAGTAGGTTTTTATATTCTTTGTTTAACTTTTTCAATGTTATAAACTGATATTTAGATCTATACCAGCGTAGGGTTTGTAAAGGAACGGGGTTAAAAGGTTTGGCAAAAGATGTCCCCATAATTAACCAATTTAATAAAATCTCTTTATTGAATCATTGTGAAAATGAGGACATTATCAAATAGTAACAAAACGCTTATAACTGTAAACCATGTATGTTTACTTTTAATATTAACTTTGTAATTGAGGTTATGTATGCATATAAAATTATTCTTTATAAGAACACTTTTTTTTTTGACCAGGTTGACGTGAACGCTGAGAACTGTCGGTGGTGCATCTCTATTGATGTCTAGTTGAATCACCTTGATAATCACTACATCTTGATTTGATTGATAGGAGTATTACACGATCCACTTGAGATGCTACATCTTTCATATCCCAGCACAAATACGAAATAGTTGTCTATTCTGTAACAATCTTTATATATTAGATTTGAATTTTGAACAATTATTTTTATGAAATCATTGCCTTAAAAGTCCATTGCAAACAAGTTTATCGGTTGCTTCGACTTATGGCATAACCTACTCTACTTAGATGAAACAATTGATTTACTCGTCACTGAAGGATGACTTTTCCAAATTTTACATTCAGACAAAAGCTCTCATTATCGCAGAATATGAAGCAAGCCTTCAGTTTCTGAGTTTGCGGCTAGAGGTGACCCTTGAAAAAATCTCATAATCTATTCCCAAGCTGCGTCAATTTAGCTAAGTAACTGTAAAATTCGCACTTGTACACCGCATAACACACTACCGTAATCTCGTTCGTTAGTCGCGTTGCCCTATCTACTATGGTCCCTCCCATCGTTTCAAACGGTTGCACGTTCACGATCAACATTTATGAACATTACTCCCTTTTCCCTTCATCCTCCGCTTATAATCCTCCCTGGCCAACACTGTATATGCATTTAAATTGAACATTCCCAAAATGGTTAGTCCAATATAAATGACAATTATCGATCTAAAATTTACCATAAATATTTAATGGGGCTATCAAAAGACTCGTTTCGGAAATTATTATTCATACAATTAGGTAAAGCATTCATTGGGGCAGCAAACCTTAAAGATTACATTCAAAGCGAATATCGATTTACTTACTATCGATATATTTACCGATATTGGAATTATTATAATATATAATATCAATATTGTCTACCAATCCTATTCTATACCGGGCCGCTGATTGGGCATATCAGAATGAGTTCTCTTATAATGTTCTCATTGAAGAAGATCCGCCCTTTTTCGCGTAAATGCAGATGAAAGAGATAGAAAGAGATGAAAAATGTCAAGTATGTACGATGTGGGCAGACTTTTGGCCTAATTTAAGCTCACGGTATCCCATAAAAATTCAAAAAAAAAAAAAAAACTTATGCAGCACCAATAAACAAACAATAATGATATCCATTAAATTAACATTCACAATTTTGATTTGAGATCTCAGATCCGCGTACCTGTCTATATAAGCATAAGCATTTCATATACACAAACGCGTAAATATATGCCCTCTATATTATTGCTATGTACTCACTGCGCTACTTGCGCTATATTATAAACAAATTGAGTTAAATTATTTGGTGCACAAGCACTCCTGTTCGCTCTATTCGTTAGGATTGTAAAGCGCAAGCAAATTTTGTTTTCGGCGTAAATTGTTGCGTTTAAGCACTTAAGTAAAAGAAATTTAAATCAAAATGGAGATCTACCGCGTACGCAATCGCTGCATAATAAACCACAAAAAATGTGTATTATTTTCCTTCTCATTTTATTTATTTCTTTTTTTTGTTTTTTTTTTTTTATTATATTCATTCCTATTAATGATTTAATTATAAAACAAACGATTTAAATCTGTTTTCTATCTTTAACAGTACAAGCATATATACACACAAACAAGTTATTTATCATTTGCCAATAAGATTAGTAAAGGTTCGATGGCGTTATAAAAAAATAATAATAGAACGGAGTATTATCGAACGATCCGTTAATTTTTGAAAAAAAAAAAAAAAACTTACTCCTCTTAATTCACGCAGTTCTCCATGATTGCGAGTTCGACTTTTATATTTCTCTAGGAGTAAACATAATTCGCTTAGCGAGCTATTCTCGATGATGTCAACACATATCCAGACTGCCAGGCCTGATTTAATATTCCTCGATAAGTAAACACTGTACGCTTACGGATCTGTGTTTTTACGACAATGTAACGGCAATTAAAAAATTATTATTATTCACGAGAACTTGAATTTATTTTTTTCTTTTACTTTCTGTTTTCATTTCTTAGTTATTTTCAACCTTTCATCGATCGATGGCGAGTGCACCACTCTGACCTCATCGAAGTTCCTACGTTGAAATTATCGAAATAGTTTACACTTTCGCTTGTAAACGAACGTAACGATAGACTACATCAACTCTGAATTTCTGATTGAATTCTGATTTCATGTATATTGGCTTGGACCAATGCATACGTAATAATGCAGTTGTGCAGTGTGTAGAGATTTTTAAAACTGATTACGCAAACACGATTTCGTTCCGTTACGTTTCGTGTATGTCAGATGGAGCTCATCCTTTCGTGTAATAGAAAACACATATGATATGTTCGTAAAGGTGTTCCTTTAGGGTGTACAAAATCATTTTTAAACATTTGACTTGGGTTTGTGTGCTGAGAATATGTTACACTTTTTCATTTACCCTCAATGTATTATTATTATTATTATTATTATTAATTTCACCAGAGAAATAAATTCTAAGACTAAACTCTTAAAAGCACTAGGCATCTAAGGCTATCGGCCTTTATTAAAAACTCTACCGCACTTGAGATTCGAGCCCACGACCACTGAGTTGCTAGTCGAGACTCTTGCCTACTCGGCCACCCAGGCGGATTACCCTCAATGTAGAACGCGACAGAAATATGAATAGTGAGTTTTTGTGACACGAAGTGAAGAAGATTTCACCTTCGACAATATATTACCATATATCGTACGTCTCATGGCTGCATCAATTTGCTAAGCGAAAAGCTCAACGGCCATGCAATCTCCAAAAATGCCTACATGGGCTTGCCGTAAAGGTTATGCGGTATAAGTTTATTCGGGTTTGTTGGAGCATTGGCAACTGCGAACTCTCACCAAGACCGTTCGCTGTTCACTGTTGGTAAATTGCGAGCAGCGTTACATGCAAAGGCGACTATAATTGGCGTTTCAGAAATGAATTTTCACAGGAGTCCAAAAGCGGTCGGTTTAGACGACATCATTTTTAAATAAACATGGCATGAACTAATCTTTAAAATAAAATAAAGAAATTCATGCTGATATATCTTACCGTTTGGTTTTTTATTATAAATTAAAAACAAAAAAAAACAAAACACTTATTTACTAAATAAAAAAAAAAAAAAAACAGTTTTTTTTGAAAAAATTTCCCTTTATTCGCAATGATAGCCTACTTCAAGAATAGGATAGCTAGTCTTGGCACTTGTCAAGTAACCGCAATGATCCCATCATTTGATGCGAACCCTTTAAAATCTCTGAACACACAACCGCTAGAGGCCATATCTAGTACTTGCAGCAGCAGTTCATCAGCTTCAATTCATAGCATTTTACCGTTACAGTCACAGTCACCAGACCTTTGATAAAGTGAAGCGGTTTATCAATTCGGAAAACAACTTCCTCATGCTCAAGCTTGCATGCAAAATTGTAACTTGCAACGCCTTCAGGCAGTAAGAAATCTCCAGGATATAAGAAATCTGTTGCAATTTTCGATTATCGAAAATTCGATATTCGATGTTTGCTTGGCGTTTAGCGTGTACCTACTACTTTTGGGCGTTCACTTCATTTCACACCGTCTCGTCTAATGCCAGCAAATTCTCAATAAAGTGATGAAGAAGGAAAAAAGAGATATATATGTAGAAAGAGAGAGAGAGAGAGAGAGAGGCATAACACTTTTCAAGCTACACATTATAGTTTAAACGGTATTTTGCAGAATTTTCCATTGTTTGGAAAATGGAGAAACTAGCGCCAATAAAATCCTGTCGAAACGATATGAAATTTTGAGAAATACTTTTCCAAAAATCATATCAATTTTTCATTTGCGACAACATCCATTCATCCAGTCCATGAAATAATTGACTTTGAGGTTAGTTGGTGTAAAGACCGTTAGAATTGATGAAAACACAATTCATTACGAATGATTTGCTTTATGAAAGATTATATGACAACAAAACTATGGTTGACATAAAAAGAAAAAAGAGAAGTTAATTGCAAGTCATCACACGAGCATCACACGAGCATCACATTTATTAAAAACTTTTTTGATTTTTTGTTTCGTTTTGGTTTGTACGGCATTCCAGGTATAGACTGCGTTGAAATTTTTCATATCTACGAAGAGATGCTTGAGAAGGCTCTAAAAATGGAACGCAAGTGACAATACGAAAATATCGATATCATCTCAGTCAATGCTATTCTGAGAAGGAATTTAAAGTAAAAAAATGTTCAAAAGCCAAAGGAAAATTTATAATAATTCTGAGATCTAATTATAGTAAGCATTTGACCTAAGACGGTAAAGTCAAATAAAAGGACAAATATTCTTATGTATGTAAGACTCCAAACATCTCCGGACATATTCGATGGGTTTTTTCTGGAAATATATTAAGCACATAGAGGCTTGCATTGAAGCCTAACAGCAGTCAGCGAACTTGTTATTGTTAATAACTCTTTAGCTGCAACAACGAACTTTCATACTGTTTTCAACAGCACATACATTGTTGTTCACTGTTTTACGATTTTTTCAACTTGATATCCTATCAAAAATGCCTTTGCTGATTGAGAAACGTGATTAGCTATACACAGCGATTCGATTTTTGACGCCTCTCGCCTCTGCCATGTATACATATAATAGATCAGAGCGACTATAACGATCACAATATGGCGCTAAATCTCGTAAATATTATTGAGAAGAAAAAGAATTATATAACTTGCAAATATTACTCCAGCGTTTAGTGTCCCGCTTAAGTAACATAAAATGTTATTAAACGATGCAGAAACCATTGTGAGGACTTAACTTCGGAATGATTAAAGGAAAAGATGTTTTACTTTACCTTTAGAGTATATACACAACAATGTACTTATAGACAAAGGTCACGATTTTTGGAGCCCGATTCTCCGGAACAAATTTGCTGACGTGGGAAAGATAAAAAAAAAAACTTAAATTCTTTACGGATTTAATATTCGGAATAGCACCGCTTGCGCTACAGAGTATATTAAGTTTGTACTAATATGTGTTACACCCAGAAAGAATTGAAACAGAGCCATCATTGTGGATACACTACTGTGTATCCATGCATTACCATGTTCAATATATAGGCTGCAATTTTTAAGATAATTTGATGAGATTTGCTAAACTAACGCATTTCGATCCAAGAACGAACCTTAGCAGACCACTTTTTCGATTGCTCCCTGAAAAGTATTACAATTTTTAAGAATTTCGCAGCAACAAATTCGACTTGGCTGGAGCGATATTTTAACGCTTGTAACAAACACTCGTTCTTACGAAAACCAAATTTTTATATAGAATTAGCTTTGACTTTCAATATTTCAGGATGAAAATTGTCCCATGACAATAGTTTGACACGGAACTCAACTGTACCGTATTTGATCCACATAGCAAATTTGATATAATATGATGTAACAAATTTGGATCAAGGAGATATATTTTTTGTGGATACCATCGCATGTAAGGATTCTTATGAAATAAAAACACTTATATAACAAAAAGGTCTAATCTTTAATATTTTATGATAAAAATTTGATCATAAAAATTAACTGCATCCCATTCCACGGAAGGGGCTTTCACAAATAGTAAGTCCTTTCGCACAAAGGCACAACAGCAATTTAACACAAAAAATAATTATGGACAATTTAGATTCCATAGATCTATCGTTTCGATTCGGATATATATATATATATATATAGATATATATATATATATACATGAGCTCTGCGGATGTAAAAAGGGAGCAGGCCCTTATATGATAACAGTTTTGTATGTTTTTAGTAAATTTCGATCACGTTAGTTGACTTTTTGAGTATCCTCCAGAGAAGCTTTCATGCAACATGTGCCCTTCGGTACAAACAATGTCAAAGTTGTGCTTTATAATCGCGAAAATGAATTAAGTAGTATAGGGCATCTATGGGTCGGCCTTGCCTGACTTTAATCTTCTTACTTATTACACCCATCATCGAAGGATGAGGTATATATTCATTTTGTCAAAACACTTCCAGCCTCCCGAAAGAAGTCTTAGATATCCCATAAAGCTGATACACATTTTTGTTGAGCAACAAATTCTAAATCGATTTAATCATGTCCTACTGCCTGTCTGCCTGTATCATGTCAGCGGTAAACATTCTCTTGGTCACAAAAACCATTGGAGGAATCTTGCACACAGGTTGGCAAATGGGATAAATTGATTAAAACACACGTCCACACTAAAGCATTAACTCATGACGCGGTAAATTAACTTTCTCTTCGGAATCCCGCCGCTATGGATATTCAATAAAAGGACTTGGAAAGTAGATATAGACAGAAGATGGATTTTTTGCCCATAGACTACCAGTGACACACGATATAAATTTCGACTTTTAATCTAGAAAACAAGTAAGAACATTATTGTATGGCAAGGCCGATCTTTAAATACCCTACAGCACGTTGTGTAACACAATTCTTATGATTACAAAAATTACATCTAGTTTCTATATAAAGGCATATTTTTCGTGGGGAAGCGGCACCAAAACACAACCCAATGTACCACATGTTTAGTCCTTACATAGGGTAGGATCCAAAAATAGGTGTAGACGGTCCAAATTTTTTTAGGTTCAGTTTTGTACAAAATTACTATTATGGCTCAATTTTCATGATCACATATTAAAAGTTGGACTTTTCTGTCCTACAAAGGATTGATTTTCATGAAAATCCTTATTAGGGTAAGATCCAAAAAAATACCGGAAATGATCCAAATTTGGTTAAATTAAATTTTTTTATGTTAAATTTCATCATGAAGCATTAAAAATTATACTTTCTTGTCGTATCAACTTCAGTTTTCGTTATACAAGGGATTTTGGAAATTGCCCCAGCCGATCCAAAGTTTTCACATTAGTTTAGAACGCCCAAATACTACTACTTAGCCACTTTTGCTAAGAAATTTTGAAAAGTGCAATTCAACGACTTTTCAAAATAAGGCGTTATATGGGGAGTGGTGGAATAAGTGAAGCGATCCGAATCACTTTCAATAGCGTTCGTTCTTGGGTCAACCTGTAGCTTGAGCATAAATTTACATGGACAGACATCAAACGGACGGACAGTCTTAGATCAATTCAGATTATGATTCTGAATTGCTCCGCATAATAAAAGATCTTCTGCGTGTTACATACAACTGTACTAACTTAATATACTCTGTACCAAAAGTGATGTTGGGTATAAATAGAAAAGTTCACCTATCCCCACACAATTTTAAAGCGGACGGAGCGGATGTAGTTGGTTTCTTTTTTCTTTTTTTTTTTTTTGAATTTAGGTGATGGGCTTTTAAACCCTTTTTATGCGGCCACGACGGAATATACTTTCTTACTGGTTTCTTGTATAATTCTTACTCAGTGAATATTATATGCATTTGTATAATATTTTACTTACTGGATTTCTTATTTCTTTTATTGGCATGGTTTCATTTTAAACAATTCCCAAACAGATACAAGATTAGATAATATAATTCCGTGAGAACGTTGCTCTTAAACGATTTTGACTTTTACATATGTATGAGTATTAAATCTATCCGTCTACTATGAAAAGCCGTAATATCGATCTGAATATCAAATCATTTAAAATTAATTGAAAACATAAAGCAAGCAACAAGCAAGCAAAGCAATTAGAACAAGTAAGAAAATTATATTCACTCTTCTACTCTTCTTCTTCTTTCATATCCACCATCTTTACATTAAAATAGAAATTGCAAATTTTTATTCCTGTACAATAATAGTTTGCGAGCAACGAGAAATAAACCGAGAAAGAGGAAGCGTTCTCAGTTTATGTTGTAGCGTGTGGTTTGGCCGGTTTGGCCGGTTTGGCCCGTTTTCAATGCCACCCTGCGCACAAGAACTTTTAATACTTTGAGCAAATTTGAAGCGATTTTGGTAGCTAAGCCCATGCTTCTCCCAGAAGTACAATGACGGACAGATGGACGGACAGACAGACATCAACTTAAATCGATTCAGAATTTAATCAGCAATGTACGCAGTTTATAAAGTCTGTCTGTCACGCTTCGGCATGCCTTTTAACAAAATGATTATAGACCCATTTCCCGTTGACGGTTATAAAAGGAAAAATGGCGAAAAAAAAAAAAAAAAATCCAAAAAATAGCAATTTTTCGCTTCTAAAATGCTATTTAGTATTAGAAACGGTATTTTTCGGCATTTCAAACATTGCTTTGATTCGCCTGAGTGGCCGAGTAGGCAAGAGTCTCGACTTGGCAACTCAATGGTCGTGGGCTCAAATCTCAAGTTGCGGTAGAGTTTTTAATAAAAGCCGAAAACCGAAAGCCGAAAGCCTTAGATGTGCTAGTGCTTTAAGGCTTCAGTCTTAGAATTTATTCTCTGGCTAAATTTATGATAATAATAATAATAATAATAATAAACATTGTTTTGAAAGATATTTCACTTAACGCAAACCGGTTCTAATTATTTCTTAAGCACTGTTCATTTGACCGGTTCTTATGTATCTTTAACAAAGACGACCAATTGGGATATAGCGTGAACTCTACGGTAGAAAAGTCATACAATTTTGCATTGCATAGATAAAAACAGTGAAAAACATGTTGCATTAGGACTTCGAAGCTGCTATGAAAGATTTTTTAATTAAATTTTGTATTTTTTATTACAATCATCGCAGAGATCTCTACTATCCAGACCCTTAAACCCGTTAAGCACGCATCTTTCGCGCTATACGTGCTATATGTGCATATGTTGATGCGGATATAGTTTCGCAAATTTCAAAAAGATCTTAAGCTCGCAGTGATTACTGTAAATTTGTAAACGGACGGTACGGACCGAAGTCTATTGAATGAAAATCATTGAAAGTTTGTTGATTTTTATCATTAAATGCATATGTATTTTACGGACACGCAAGCAAAACACGCCTGGAAATATACGGTAGCATATGGCTAAGCAATCAAGACGAGAATGCGAAAGAAAGAAAGAAAGAAAGAAAGAAAGGCAAAAAATAAGCGTAGAAACAGGAGAAAGACGAAGAAATGTTATTAACATATATGATTAAGTGCATCTATGTTAATGCAATACTTTTTTTCATTTTTTCATAATTGTTCTTGTTGTTGTCTTACATTTTCAAAGTTTTCCCCCAATAAGAATTCAATGTAAAACTCTCTAAATATTGTAAAGTGATGACACATTTACGCATAACATTTGCTTGTATTTTGTATTGAAGAGAAATCAGCAATTGTTGCGTACTGTTTTTTTTTTTTTTTTTTTTTTCTACTTTTATGCCTCTTCCTGTGCCTGTATAATATGGTAGGCAAACGAAAGTGTATAAAATTTGAATTGCAGAGAAAATGCCCTTTTAAAAATCCATGATGCCTAGCAGTTAGTCAGTCAGTCAGTCATTTGTTGTTGGTTTTTTTTTTTTTTTTTTTTTCGTTAAATAATAAAACGTTTCCTTTGCACTTCATAAAATTTTATAATATGAACTTCGGCTAGCAGAGACACTTTAAAAGAGTCTCCGTCGTACGGGTGAACTGTGAATGAAATTCACTTCCTCCTTTCGAAACTATTGAAAATAGAAAGAGCTCGTTTTCCTTTTATATATATATTTTTTTTTTATTTATTAAAGATTCCAATGTATTTATATAAAAAAAAATTATTCGTAACTCTATCTATCCAAACAGGAAGATTATTGAAATTATTTGAAGAATTCATTCATTCGTTTGTACGCAAGCCGCTAAAATGCTAACAAAGGCTAAGATGATGCAGCCACGAAATTGATTTGAACAGAATGCCAGCGTGCACAGGAAGGAAGGTGACTGCAACTAGGACCTTTGCAAGTGTAACATTTGTTTCTATTGCGCTTTTGGGCTAAAGATAGCCAGACCGGAAACGTTGAAAAAAATTACTTTCATTGTCGAATATAATAACATAACTTACTCGTAAGCTTGTAAATGGGCGCAGATTTTGGTTCTGGCGTATACTTCACTAGCATCTGGGCCACGAAAGACACTCGAGCATTGTAGCCAGGTAGGTCTGTGTGCAGGAAATAAGTTGCAATTACAGCCGATTAGCAGCAGATGAGCGTATCCAACATTTCATGTTATTCTGGCAATATTGGCAAAGATTTTCTCGTTCAGTTCGTTAGCGCAACCGCGAATCGTATTTCCGTCCAGAAATTGTTTAGATTTGTTTGTTGCACACCTAATTACCTAATAATACATGTATGTAGCACATGGAGTTTGTACTGTTAATGCAACTTAATGCAAAGTATACGCAAGGATTTGAAGCGCAGTCCGGTTCGCTAGCAGAATTACATTGAGCGCAGGCATCGTGAGAAGGAGTTGAGACAGGTGAGTGCATTTAGTGACCTATCATTTATAGTAGCGAATTTTATAAAGGCGACAGTAAAAACGTTTGTGTCTGCATATTCCGCAGGATCCACTAACTTTTTGAATGGATTAATGGACATTTGCCTACGATGGAAAGCACATAAAATATATAAAAAACTGTAAAGTAATTAATCTATTCACTATAAATGGTTGGACGTTCAACCGTAAATTTGCTTCAATTGTTGAGTTTCAGGTATGATCTTCGATGAGATATCTAACTCTCTCTCACTCTCTCTCTCTCTCTCTCTCTCTTTGTTATTCAAGTGAATATCAGCCGGGATAGAGGGAAAGATGTTCCTTTCTTGCCTCGCGAATAATCGAAGTAGTAAGATATCGCGTAAGAGTGAAGTTTTGATAGCCACGATTTCGAATCAATTGATTAGAGTTGAAAATTCTGAATTTGTTTCAATGTGTGTGTAAGAATTTGAATTTTTTGATCATTGGTTTTCTTATCGCCTGTCGGTCACAATTTGTTTATTATAGACGTATTTGTATTTGAGATCACGCCCACTTTCTCACTGAAAATTTAGATAGCATTTACAACAACGGAGAACATACTCATGAATGGATATCGATTTAAAATGCATAGCGTGCTTATCAACAATGTATACCTATCTAAACCATCTAACGGAAGGGCTTTTCGCCATTGAAGACAACTACCACAGGAGAGCGAGAAAAACTTGCCATTACCTTAAGTATGAGGCTTGCATTGAAAACGATACACTATCTATTTTATCGAATTCGTGGCGAGGGTTTGTGGAAAATTTTATATGACCAAAAGCCAATATATATGCAATCACAACATACCAATGGATCCTGCGGCTGTACAATCGTCCGTTCATAATAAACCTTAACATTATTTAGTTAATATCATAACTATATATATTTTGCCTTAGATAAGCCATTCTCTTCACACTCGTCTATACACTCATTACAAATTATCCGGTAACGCTTTACTCGCTCGGATTAATATCTAATGGATGAATCATATATTAAATCTACTGAAGCCAAAGTTATTAAAAAAAAAAAACAAAAGAGCTTCATTTCCTCTTTCAGTTATTTAATAAGTAACACAACAATATTAACTGGCGATGATTACATACTAAAATACCACTAAACGTTTGGTATTCTAATTAATTTCCTCATCATAAAAATCTTTTCACTGTCACTGCTATTCTTAACTATACCTTATGTTGGTGATAAAATTGCTTATGTATACGTTAGTTTTACAAATAAAATAAACAAACCCATCTACCTACGGGCTATCATCCATTTACTAAATAGAACTGAATCGTCGCAACTGCTAAGATCATGTAAAAATAATTTGCTCAAATCGCATGCCAAGAATATATTTTTTGTAAAAAAAAAAAAAAAAAATATCGATTTTAACATAAAGTTTGGCTTTAAGGCTTCGATAATTTTAAAGTTGAACTGGCCTAGAGCCCGGTTTTGGTAGGCAAAATATATAGCTCGCAGCCTTAGTCTCGATGCTCTTGCAGATTTATCCAACTTAGTCCTCTTCCAAATCAATCCGCAATTAGGGTATACACATATATATATATATATTAGCTTGTTCATGTTCTTTCGAGAAAGTTGATTGTAATTTCCTTTATTGATACTTGAAAGGCATAATGAATGAGTTACTTATTAGCGGCAATCCGAGGACGGGAACTACCTTTTCACGTTGATCATTGAAATTGTTCAAGAATTCTTCAGTGATTGAAAAGAGTTTCGAAACTTTTTATCGATTTACCAAACAACGCGATGAACTATCCGCATGAATCTGTGGAGTAGTAGTAAGATTCGCGACCACAAAGTCAATGTTCGCCGGTTCAAATCTTAGTGGTGGTAGGTATAGTGAATGCTAAGTCGATTAGGCTCATATCCAGGCTAGACTAAGGCCAAAATCTTCCTAACCTCCTCTTTCTTTCTTTTTCTGTCCTCACTGCGTCCTGACCGTAAGCGCGTGACGCGAATAACGGACACCGCCTGAGTAATTGATCATAAAAAAGAAATAAAAAAAACAAACTTATTTGAGAAACGTTAAGGCACAAGAAATTTGAATCTTTTTTTGAATCTCTCGTCGAAGGGTGAGAATAGATTAATTCTGTCCAAACGATGTGGCAGAGATCTGATTGAATATACATATTCTTGATTAGCATCAAATTTCGAAGAAACGATTCAAGTCTGTGGCAAACATTATCTTAACCGGCACGGCACGGCAATTTTCCAAACCATAAGAGATTTATCGAACAGAGAAGCGTTTGATTCAGTCTCCGTTACCACAGATGACGTAGTGGTAGGATCAGTGGTGGTTGGTGGTGGTATCATGGACGGTGTAGTCAACGGCGGGGCCGTTATTGATGGAGTAGTCATGGATGCGACATCTTCGTCTGTTACCGATCTGGTGGTGGAGGATATATCCTTAAAATCAATTGGCTGTTGGGAACTGGACATTTTTTCAACTTTATTGAGCTCTTATTAGTATTATTTTTAAAAAATTTATTTTTCCTTTTCTTTTTTTTTTCCGATATATATATATATATATATATATATATATATTGTAGAAAAGATTCTTTTACGCTTTTAAATGAAAACTATGAAATTTTGTTGACAACTATTTCTCAGTTATTTTGAAATTTATGACAATATAAAGGAAACCACGACGATGGCAGCTACAATTTATATTTATACTACTGCAAATAACAATAACCGAAAGTGAAGAAAGTCTTGTGGCTTTAAAAGAGGAAGGAACAGTTAAGAAGCAACTAAAATATGATCCAGCAACGCAATCACCCTTCGTAGAAACGAATCCTCCTACTGACAACGAAAAACCTGACGTAATTGAAAAAGTGACACATGAAGGCTTCGAAAAATCTTTTCCTTCAAAAACAAAAGAGCAATTTAAACAACAACAGCAACCATCTGCAAAAATTATCGAAAAGTTTATATCGCGGCTGCCTATTTAATAAGCAATTGGTCTTCAACATAATTAAAAAAAAATAAAAGCAATAATGTCTAAAGCTTCATATAAATTTACTGATATCAAATTGGCTGATTGGGGACGGAAGGCTATTCTTATTGCGGAAAATGGAATGCCTGGTTTAATGGCTTGTCGTAAGAAATATGGTCCTTTAAAAATTTTGAGTGGAGCTAGGATAGCTGGTTGCTTACATATGACTGTACAAACTGCTGTCCTTATCGAGACATTAGTTGAGTTAAGTGCTGAGGTTCAGTGGTCCAGTTGCAATATATTTAGTACTCAGGATCATGCTGCAGCTGCAATTGCAGCTGGCGCAGTTACCGTCTACAACTGGTGCATTGAACAGACCATACTTTTCCGGGATAGCAAACCGTTAAATATGATATTGGATGACGGCGGCGATTTAACAAATTTGGTTCATGAAAAATTTCCACAGTACTTGCCTGGAATCAAGGGCATATCTGAAGAGACTACGACGG